>NC_091951.1:68421392-68586392 GCF_031021105.1 Erythrolamprus reginae | reverse complement strand
TTTGTCCTTGTCTCAATATTAACTTTTCATAGAACAGAATTCCCTGGGTTAAGTGCTCTAGTCTTTTATGATAGGCTTCAGCACACATAATATCAGTGCCCCCCTTTTAAAAGCATCTTTAATTCTTTAGATGCCATATAAGAATTTGGATATAAAGCAGGAGAGATGTGTTGAATTTGAGGTGGGCACATTGCCCTGTAGCTATATGGCGAAAAGAAAATGCTTGTTTGAGTTAAGGAAAAAAGTATGGCTATTTGAGTGATGATATCCTGAAGCAAAGGGCATGTGTGCGGTTTATAATGGATACTTATGCTGTACTGGAGCATGATGTAGAATATATAGTGCCCTAGATATTGCTGAACATTTCTTAAATCGTCCTATGTTGGCCATACTGTTGAGTCTACTGGAGTTACGGTTCAGAACATCTGAAGAACTACATATTGAGAAACCTTATTGAACTTATGCAAGAGGTTATGTCAATCTTTGCTTAATGGATATTCAAATTGTTTATCTAACATATTGTTCAGGTTTTTATTGACTAAACAACAGCAAAGAGAACTTTGGACCATGAGTGAGAACTTCAAGAATTGTAGTCCAGACAGAGAAAAATTCTAAACAATGAATTTGGAAAGAAATGAAATGCTGAATATACAACCAATGCTAAATAGCCCAGTAGACTTTCACCGGACAATTAGTCCACACATTACAACCTTTTTGTAGGGTGAGTTGGCTAATAAGTCAATATTTTGTATATGTAATCATAGAAAATATGGGTAGGAGATAGGTAGTTGAGAGAGAAATTGCAGCCTAATGCATTTTGCTGTTCTTGTGTACCCTTGTTCACATTTGTGCAATTGGATTTTTTTTTTTTTGAAAATGTGTCTTTTTCATAAATTCACATGACTTGTTAGAAAAAAGCATTTTATGTTCCAGAACAGAAAATCAAGGGTTGTCCTCAGAACAGATACTGGTCAGCTTAGATAACTATGTACATGGCAGCAGTAGAATGAACTATCTATAAAAATTCATTGGAATCTACTAAACCAAAAAAGGCAAATGATTATTGGGAGTTCATTATAATTGATTCTGAATGATTTGTGAAAATATTTGGTTAAAGGTGTGTTACTTTCATCACAAATTATAAAGAAATTATTAAAGTACATGTTGTATCATTGTGTTTAAATAGAAAGTTAGAAAGCAGGATGGGAGGATAATTGTCATTTTAAAAAACAGAATTTTTTCCCCTTCTTTACAGAAGAGATTTATAAAACTTGGCTGTAAGATTCTCAGAAGGCTTGCATGAACTTATGTCCATTTTTATGAATATCAACACTTTGTAGACAAAGTCAGTAGCTCACCAGTAGTGGTCAAAGACAATGGGCTAGAAAACCAGAGACCATGACTTCCAATCCTGTCTTAGACACAAAATCATATGTGTGACTTTAGGCCAATCACTCTCTCTCAATCCTAGGAAGACACCATGACAAACCATTTTCAAAAATTTGTGCTCAAACCAATTTCCTTAACATATTCATGTAGTTGCCAGGACTCAGGACTGATTTCAAGACCTCTCCAAATCCATACCCTTCAATATTAGGAAATGGCAGGAAGCCTTTTATATGTTCACCCATGAATTGTAATTCAAGCTGGAGTACCACAGAAATCTCTCACCTTTGAATGACAAGCCAGATGGCCACAAGTTTATATCTTTCTGCAGTACATGCTGAAAAATTTTAATAACAGTGAAATAAAATGCAAAATATAAAACCCATGCAATTCAAATTAAAGGCAAGAGAATTGAAATTAATCATGCCCGGTTTAGTGAAAAGACACATTTTTGCCATTTTTTTCCTAAACGCTGAAAGGTTGAGGAGGAAACTTTCCCACACTCAGGTTGCCACAAGGGAGAAAACATTCTCCAGCATATTCAATAGATGATCTTCTGTCAGAGAGGGAATCTTTACATGGACCTGTTCTACTTCGCCTCTTTTCCAGGAAGCTCTCAAAATGTGCACCATTTAAGGTAAGCTCTTTTTATACATTCCCCCAGGACTTCAGGATGAGACAACATGGAAATTAAAAACACAAGAACTTCTGTGATGGTTTTGAAAACATTCATGAGGTCAAAACCAGCAATGCGTCCTATTTGGCTAAAAAAATAAACAATCCCAAGACCTTTCTAAATTCTTGAAAATGTTATTTGTTTTCACCTTTGCATTAGGGACCTAGAGCCAAAAGCAGGATGCTCAGGAATTCCACTAGAACTTTGGAATACATAGGACCAGACCCATTAGCAAAATAAAGGAGAATTGCTTGTTAGCACTGTATTTTGTAGAATTCATAAACTCATTGAGTACAATGTTTCAATGGGATGGATGATCTTAAGGATTCTTTTTAAACCTAAGTATAGTAATTAATTAGGTACATTTCAACAATCTGGCTTACACGATAACTAGCTACTAATTTCTACGTTTGCCATATATTTTTTGTTTTTATTTCAAATGATTTCTCCATTTATTTGCTCACAGCGTTTTCTCCTACCCACTTTTTCCAACTTTATGATTATTTCACTTTATGCCTATTACAATTTCCACTCAGTAAGCCTTCACATCCATAATTCAGAACAAAGTTCCTTTTTTTTTATTACAAAGTGCTACCAGCCAAGCATCTGTTCATACAGTAATAAATGTATCACCAGCCAGCCCAGTTTACTTAAAATCGAGTGTTTGCAGTTTTTCTTCTGAATAGCGAAATAAATCTCTCCCCCCCCTTTTTCCCTCCTACCCAGGAACACAGTGGAAAGCTTAACTTCAATAGCATTACTTTCAGAATGTCAGGCGACTTTTAAAAAGGGTAGAATCACGCATACTTTCTTCAGAAATATATGTGCAAGACAGTTACAAAGAAGCAAATTAAGAGATCAGGGTCAAGTAGATTTCATAAACAATTAAAATCATCATGAACTTTCTTCAGAAAAATTAATCACTCTGTATGGATCTCTAAAACAAATGCCTTTTACAAAGAATTGATCAAACTCAGGGGTGTCAAACTCAAGGCCCAATGGCCAGATCCGGACAACAGGGTGCTTATAGCTGGCCCATGTGATGGCCATTAAGAAAAGCAAAGGACTGGCCTTGGGGCTTCTGCCAGTGTAAATGGGCTCCCAAACTTAGTTTTCGGCTGCCAGAGCCTTCTGCAAACCTCTACCAGTGTCCTCCCAAGCTCCATTTTCATTGGCAGAGGGTTGCAGGAGGCCTTGGCAGCCGAAAACGGAATTGGGAGTCCATTTTCACTGGCAGAATGCTCGGGCCACTGAGCCACAGGAGTGATATTGAACTGGCCATACCCACCCTGGCCAAACCTACCCCATCCTCCCAGGTCAAACACAACCCTGATGCAGCCATCAATGAAATCAGGTTTGACATCTCCTCTCCAACTGCAGAGCAACATAGGGATTGCAAGAGGGGGAGGGGGGGTCTTCTTAATTTTCCAAATTTCTATATATTTGTTTTATTGAAGAAGAAACAAAACCCAAATAGGATCAAAGGTGAGACTGGAGCAGAAACCAAATTGGTGGGAACATAAGTTTCAATATTTATTTCTGCATTGACCTTTAAATATTTAATGAAAATTTTGGAATGAGCTTTTGATTCAGATAATAGTTGGGTATTGTTATCAAAGATAACAACCCATTCATTTTTTTGCCTAATGTAAAGGCTATGTATCAGAATAAGAACTGTAACCATTCTGAGTTATTTCATTCTAAACGTTGTCCTATATAAGGAAACAATCAATATCATGAACATCAATCGTCTCTGTTTGACAGCAACTGTTCGTTCTTTTTTTTCTTCTTCTACATTTTTGTTCTCAAATGTTTAACAATCCCCTATTTCTCTATGGAACATTCCCTAGAAAATTAAAAATATAAATATTCATGTTTGGCTATATCCAAAACTGAGTGGCCAGATTAAGGATTTTTTTTTTTACTCTGTCTACCAAAAAGATTATAGCATTACTCAAACCATTGCAGGCATCCAATTTATCAGATTAGACATTCATAATGAGGCATTAGTTTAGGTCAAATCAACAGTATTAGTCCCTCTCAAATGGATTGCTAATTTGGTTATCAGACAAATTAGTTGGGAATGCTAAGAAAATACTTATTCTCAGCTGATTGTAAGGCTTGGGAGCTTCAGCAACGGCACATTTTAACCTGTGCACCAGGGAAAACAAATGTGCAGACTTAAAAACATAGGATGCAAGACAGCAATAATTCAGTATGCCAATAAAGAAAAAATAATAATTGAGAAGTTGTGCGTTCTGCAAAAGGACATACTGTACTGTATGCAGAGTCCATTTCAAGGGCATTTCTATGCATTAAAAATTAATTGGTTGAAGGTAGCATCTGCCCAACTAAGAGTAATATCACCTAATATAATTTAACATTATCAGAGTGATCTAGTACAGTCACACAATAACACTGTATAGGATTTGCAGCTGAGCCAAGTATGGCTTCTAATTCTGATGCAGAAGGGAAAATGTAAATGAGATGACAAGTATCATAAATTGTAATTCTGGGTATATTTTTAAAAAGTTATCATGAATTTAAGTATGAATATAATTCATAATATAATCAAATCAAATCCAATTCAGGTCAGTAAAATTACAACAAATCAGCATAGAGAACATTATATGGAAATTCATTCTTTCTTTCTTTCTTTCTTTCTTTCTTTCTTTCTTTCTTTCTTTCTTTCTTTCTTTCTTTTTGTTCGTTCTTTTCCCCTGTTCATGGAGAAACCAATATTGCCCTTTTACATACATATCATATAAGGACGGGTGTAATGTACACTATACATAAATAGTCTTTCTCTCTTCCTTACTAAATTTCTTATTTTAATTCAGTCTTGGCTGCAAACCAAGATAAAATTCTTTATTTTTTTATCTAACAAATGTTAAAATAACCATAATTATCATCAAGTTAATTATTTAAATGTAAAAATATTTATGACTGCTCATTAGTTACTGCAGTTTTAAGGAGGTGCACATTTATCTAGATAATTTATTTCCACTAGAAACTCCTATTAATTATTAACCAAACCACCTTAATTTGTTTTCTTTTCCCCTTCCTCACCAATGTAAATTTGTGATATTGGGGTGCTCTTAAATAGGTATGTTTTGCAAAGTTATATTGCCAGAATAATAAATAACCAAATATCCAGAATACCTTTACTTTCATAATAGTCTTGTCATGATGTTTTGACATTTTATGTTAGTGTAAAGTGACCAGATTTTTACATTGGGAAAGAGGGACACCATTGACCTGGGGAGGGGGATTATTTTTCTTTTTCTCTTCTCTTCCTCCCTCTCCTTCTCCCTCTCTTTCTCTCCCCTCCCATACTGCTTTCAAAAGGCAACTCCACTTTTACCCGCCATGTCCCCCCCCTTTTTTTTCAACCTTCCAAGGTGGGTAAAATGAGGACCCAGATTGTTGGGGGGCAAGATGCTTATTCCAATGCCTTGTTAGGGGGAAAGATGCTTATTCCTTAAACTGCATAGAGAGGGCTGTAAAAGCACTATGAAGTGGTCTACAACTCTAAATGCTATTGCTATTTTCTTTTTCCTTCATTCCTAGCAAAAGGGAAAGATGGAAAAACGGCCCCCTTTTATCCTTGGTTTTGGCAGCACCGCCCCCACGCCATGCCTTTTTTTTTTTTGACATTTAAATATATCCCCCACCCGTTCTAGAAGCCCTCTTTCTCCTCCTGAGGGTTTCGTCAATGGAGAGGACGCCGGTTGCTGAGAGTCAAATGCTCCTTGAGCCCCCATTTCCTCGCAACTTTCCCCTTCTCCCACCTCAAAAACCACAAATAAACCCTAAGCTTCCCTTGAATAAGGGAGAGGAGTCCCATTTCTTAGACTGGGGATGGGGAGGCAGCGGCGGTGGCTAGAATGATGGCACCCCCTCACCCACAAAGCAGCCAAGTTGTTTATTTCCCCCCCCCAAAGCCCCGGAAGAGCAGCCACTGGCACCAAGCCAGTCTCACAGGAACTCTTTGGAGAGGGCACGTGCGTGTCGCCACCCCCCTCCCATTTGCCTCACCTCAGGGCTAATGAAGGAGGGCTTGGTTGGCTTAGCTTCTGCACCCACCCCGACACCCAGCATGGCTTGCCCTCATAAAGTCCCCCCCGGCAACCCTGCTGCTGGTCCGGCAGCCCTGCTAAATTGGGGGGGAACGCCTGGCCTTTTGCAATGGGTGTATGACAAGCCCCAGCTGCTCGGGAAGTTCCCCTTCTTCCTCCACCTCCCATGCTGGCTCCGTCGTTGCGAAAGGCCGGGTGGCTCTGCTGCAGCCCCGCGCCGCCTTGAAGCTCCAGAGAAGTTGAACTTTTTAAAAAGCAGGACAGTTTTTTAAACAACATGGGGTGTGAGACTAATTATCCAAAATCAGGACTGTCCCGCCAAAAGCAGGACGTCTGGACACCTTATGTTAGTGTATAAAATAAACCTATATAAGTCACTGTCCTGATTTATCTACATATCATTAAATAACGATTCCAGCTATTTCTGCAGGGCTTATGGAGAAAAGACAATGTGCAGAATAGCTTAGTCTAATACAATGTTTCATAAAGAGAAGTTTCAGCTAAATTGTTATCACCTGTACTGTACAACAATATATTTTTATTTTAAACCCACAAATTAAGCTAACTCACTTTATGAGCATAATTTACAGATTTAGGAATTATTTTACAAGCCACTGCACTACATTCAACTCTCAAAGATTATACATTCAATGTACTTTTTTAGGCACTTAGTAGGTTATCAGAATATTAATGCAAAGTTATGCTGTTCTGTACTTTTCTGAAATATTTATACATGATTGCATAATTGCTATATAAATTTAGTCATATTTCATTTCAAAAGTGAAGAATAAGGTTCTTGAAAAGGTGGCTAACACTCCTTGCTGGCACACTAAAAAAGACTAAAAAAGGAGAAATACTGTATCTGTTTTGGAGGTTATCCGATAGACCGGGGTGTCAAACTCAATTTCCCTGAGGGCGGCATCAGGGTTGTGCTTAACCTCAGCGGGCTGAGGAGATGTGGGGTATGGCCGGGGGCATGACCATGATCAGCATGACATGCATGGGGCTCATGTTGGATGCACCTCTGGAGACCAAGTGCTAAAGCAGGACTTCCCTGAGACCCTCTCTCCCTCTCATTATAATCTCCTTCCTTCCTTCCTTCCTTTTTTCTTTTTTCTTTTCCTCTTCATTCTCTTTTCTTCTTCCTTCCCCTCTTTCCTTATTTTTCCTTCCTTGCTCTCCTCCCATTTTTTATTGTTATTGTTATTGTTGTTGCTGCTGCTGCTGCTGCTATTATTATTATTATTATTATTATTATTATTATCTTTCTCCTTTCCTTTCGCTTCTTGCATGCTCAAATGCAAAAGGGAAAATATTTCTCCTTTTGTTTTGTATTTAGTTTGTTTTGATATCCCTCTGCTAGCAAAAATGAAGCTTGAGGAGAGCTGCAGACTCTCCCCTGTGCCCCATTTTCAGCCTGCTTAGCCTCCTGCAACCCTCTGCCAGTTAAAACAGAGCCCAGGGATGCACATGGCCTATATTTTCACTAGCATGGGCTGGTCCTTTGCTGTTTCCAGGTCGGCCCCATGATCCAAATCTAAGCACTGTGTGAGCAGAATTCAACCCTTAGGCCTTGAGTTTGACACTCCTGCCGTAGACAAATCTGATTTTTCTGAGGTTCTTTATTTCTAGAAGCTCTGCTGATTGCATGTCTTATTTTAACATAAGGAAATATAAAGAGAAAATAGTTCTGAACTTCTAAAGTTCTTTTAAAAATATATCTCTTTTGTCCATACTTTATTCTAATTTTGCAGATACTTTCATCATGTTCCCAGAGTCAGTCAAACCAAAGTCAGTCAAACCTGCCATGAAGAGGCCACCTTGGAGACAACCTGCATAATTCTGCAAATTTTAAAATCAGATTGAAGAACTGTGATGGGCTCTTCAACCAATATGTGTAATTCCTTATGTGATAAAGTTCAAAAATTTTGGAAACAAATACAAATGGAAGTGAACAAAATTACGAATGGTAATTGGAAAATAACTAAGGAAGCAGCATTATTGATAAAAAATAGTGAGGTAAAAGAATATGAAGAAATCAAAATTGCAGCAATAGAAAGTGCCCAGGCAACTATAGTGCTTGGGTGGAAAGATGACAATAAATGGACAATAAAAAATTGGTGCAAATATATGGCAGATCACATTCACTATGAAATTATGGAAATTAGACTACATAATTATAATGAAGGGAAATTAGCAGCAACAATGAGGCGGTGGGAGATGGTTAAAAATTATATATTAACAACATCAGTAAGCGATGCAAATGTAAGAAATAAAATTCAATCACTCTATAAAGAATGAACAATGTAACCCAGAGACAAAGCAAATGAAGGACACAAAATTGATTCTTCCCTGGTGAAGGGTTTTTTTTTTCTGTATGGTGATGGTACACTTATGTTTTCTGTTTTGTTTTTTGTAAAATTCTTTAAAAATCAATAAAAAATTATATTTTTTAAAAATGTAATTCCTTACGTGTTCTATCACACTTGGCCAATAAAAAAGAATTCTATTCTATTCTATCATATGCATATACTGCACATTTTCATATCATGAAATTCCAGTCAACATAAAGAACTTACATTGAGGAATAATCTGAATATAGCTTGGTGAAATATCTATTAGCATAGCAAACATTTATTCAAATGGACTGTGAATCACATAGCAAGAATGTTTTAAAATTTCACACATCAATAGCATTAGGGAGCTCCTATAATGCTCAATGTCAGTAGATATTTCTAATTCACTACATACATCTTTCTCAGCTGCAGGCATATAAGGATGGAGCAACATCTGGACTGATAAAGAGCTGAAATTCTCAGAATATCTGCTGATACACAAGCAGAGGAATGGATACCCTCAGTCATAGTTCCCTCTAAGCTGAGCAGTGAGCAATCGCTCACTTAAAAATCATCATCAACTCAGAGTTTTCCAAACCTGCCCAGAAGCCGAGAGGGAAAGAGTGAGAGGGAAGGAGAGAGAGAGGAAGAGAGGAAGAGAGAGAAACAGATAGAAAAAAGAGAGGAAGGAAAAGAGAAAGAAAAAGAATGGGAGTAAGGAAGAGAGAAAGAAAATCAAAATCTAGTTTGAAACTAGCTCAACTATTTAAGTGGCATTTTGATATTGATAGAGTTGCCCTATTATGAGCTCACTGTTATAGACACACAGTACAGTATTTTATTTTGAAATACTCTGAGGCAAAACAGGGTGGGTTTTTTATTTGTTTCTTTATTTGTTTGTTTGTTTGTTTGTTTGTTTGTTTGTTTGTTTATTTGTTTATTTATTTATTTATTATTTCTGTGCTGCCCAGTCCCGAAGGGACTGCTGCTCAGACACTACACTTTCCTGCCCACCCCCCCAAAAAAATTAGAGGGAACACTGCCCTCAGTGATATGTCAATGAAAACTCAATCATCCAGGCCAAAGGCAAGAGTTGGTACATTGCTAAAATTCTCTGACTCTCTTCCCCCCACCCCAGCCGCCTTTTTCTTTTTCTTTTGGATTGATTAAGTTTCCTGGATGGGAAGTGAAACATCACAGTTTAACCAATTTTAGGCCACCCCTTTAAATACCATCAGTGAATTCTGAAGAATTTCAAGTGCTGGAGCCAGTATTTAGCCAAACCAAAGACAGAAAGAATTTGAATGCAAAACAATGCAGAGGAGTATAAAGTTCTGAAAAAAAGCAGACAACAAAGGCAGGAACAAAGAGCTGCAATACTATTCACTAACATGTAGGGAAATCTAAATCTAATTTTTTTCATTGTTTATTATTCACCCAGCTTGTAATGAGCTTGTCTTCTACATGGAGCCTACAGCTTGTCTGCTACTTAGAATTCTTGCTAGCTTGTCTATTCTGGCAATATCATCTGCTTTCCTAGCACAAATAGATTTCAGTTACTCTAAAAGCAGGAAAAATTAGAAATCATAGTCAGTGAAACAGATTATTATCTATGAAAGTTTATGTCATTCTAAGCTTGCAAGTTGGGAAGGTGAAAATGAATCCAGGTAATCCTCGACTTAAGACTGGGTTGCCCCTTGACTTTGCTTATCAGAATGCAAGAGATGATCGCATGACCCTGGAACAATGCAATTGTCATAAATATGAGTCAGTTACCAAGCATCTGAATTTTAATCATGTGACCATTGTGTTGAATTCCAGTCCAGAATTTGCCATACCTGGGGGGTAGAGGTGGATGGATGGCAGAGCAAATGGAAAGTGCAGAGTAGAGAGGGATGTGAGCAGCAAGCAAGGTTACAGCAGCGGCTGCTACTTCCAGCTGTGCTGACCACCTGTTTGCTGGGTACCCGAGCTGATTCCAGCTGCAGCAATCACCTGTTCATCGGGAGGCCATGTCCCACCCGCTCATCAGCTGAGCTTGCTAGCAATAGGTGGGGAGCACCACTGTGGCTAACACTCCTTGGGTGGCATGCATGGATGCCGCTCAATGCTTCCAGGGATCTAGGATGTTTACCAGATGGTGGCTACAAAGTGGGGGCATGTATGGACAACCAGATGGCATGGAGCCTTGCTGATAAAGCGTGCTGGGAGGCGGGTGCTCCCAGTGCTGACTTTGCAACAGTCTCTGTTCATACGAATTACACTCATTGAGTACCGAGGTTCTGGCCTGATTAAAGTTTTGTTGGCTTGAGGGTTCCTAAGCATGCTTGCTTCAATTTTACCCAGGCCCAGCCTTGGACCTTGGAGAGGTCATAAATGTGAAAAACAATCACAAGTCAATTTTTCAGTGCTGTTGAACAGTTACTAAATGAACAGCTGTAAGTCGAAGACTTCTGTACCTGTAACAGGCCAGCTATCATTCTGAAGAAATATTTATGACTACTAATAAGTTACTGCAGTTTTAAGGAGATGCACACTTATCTAGATAATTTATTTCCACTAGAAGCTCCTATTAATTATTAACCATGTAGCCTTATTTTGTTTTCTTTTTCCTTTCTTCCCTAATGCAAATTAACAATATTGGGGTGCTCTTAAATAGTTAGCCTAGCTTTGCAAAATTATATTTTCAGAATAATAAATAAAGAGATCCTTTGGGTCATCGTTATCACAAGTCATACTTCATTAGTCAAATACCCTATTTTTCGGAGTATAAGACACATCTTTTTACCCCCTAAAAGAAAATTTGGGTGAGTCTTATACTCTGTAGCTTTTTTGAAGCTTTTTTTCCAGCCCTAACAAGACACTAATGATCTTCCCTGTTCTTAATGGCTTGCAGACTTTTTCATTGCTACTCCCTCCGAAGAAGGTTTTTTTCCAGCCCCTAAGTCTTTGGTTTTTTCCATTGCTGCTCCCTCTGAAGAAGGGTTTTTAAGCCCTAACCAGGGGATAAAAATGTGCTGAAGCTGACCAGATTAAGGACGCTAGCCAGATGAATACCTGGTATTTCCCCCCCTGTTTTCCTCCCCAAAAACTAAGGTGTGTCTTATACTCCAAAAAATATGGTACAAAAGCTAATTCATGCAAGGAGGTGACAGTGAATATGTGGATGGATAAGTTACTAGGAAACTGAAACTAAAGATGAATATTAAAAAAGAAATAATGAATTAAAGAATGCATTGAGATTTTGAACCTGTTGGAAATTTAATATTATTGACTGCTAATAAATTGAAGGTTTAGGAAGGTTGGGAAAGATACGTAAGATATCAATACTATTATTGACTGCTAATAAATTGAAGGTTTAGGAAGGTTGGGAAAGATACATAAGATAACAATACTACCTTAAAGTAGACAAGACACACATAACATGCAATATGGTGCTGTAGTGTGGCTTATTCAAGTGCCTAATAAATTCGCCATGTCCCTTTTAGAGCTTATTCCTTATTATTTCTTTGCTTTCTCCCCTGCCTCCCAGCCTCCCTCTAACTGAAAGAGTAGTCATTCAGCTACTTCAACTCTTGTTGAGATTTTTAGAATGTGTTTATAGGCATATATCCATAAGCTCCAAACCTATTTCCAAACCTGGAGTTTGGTTTGTGCTTGCTGATGCTCTCTTCTACATAGATGATGCTAATCTGTATACATAAGAACTGACATTCAGAGAATGAATTTCCAATTGGAAAATAGGGGTAATGGGTGCCAGCTTTTCTATTTGCCTGTCATTTGTTCCTTTTATAAAGATTTGAGGGAAAATGAATTAAAACAGAATAAACAAAAAAGAAATAGGATGGATAAAAAAATCTTACATTCTTCTATTTAAATCCCTGCTCCATCTACAATATGTAATTGCTCACAGCAAAGGCTCATTTGGTTCTAAGGAATGATCTCCTGACCATGAAGTATTGAATGATCAAGTGATTTTTTAAATTTATTTTTTTATTTTTTTTGCTAGAAGAAGCTGAAATATAAATGCATTGTTTGTGTTGCTAGATTGTAGGGTTATTATTTTGGAGGAATACAGTTAAAATGAGTTAAAGTTAAGGCAATTTCCTATCCCTCGTGTGATTTATTTTTTCCCAGAAATTATTTCAGCATCTATAAATTCCACTTTGCAGGCTGATCCCTGAAAATATATGGCACTTGATTTGGTGCAGCCATTGTATATATGATAATAATTCAGGGCAAAGGAATTGCAGAGAAATGATGCAATTCCAGAGCAAGAGGAATGAGAAAGAGTGAAATTTTCTGCCATTCTTCAAAAGAGATGAAAAGGCTAGCCACTTGAGGGAATGGAAAGAGCGGTATTTGAAAAGAGGGTCTCTAAAGGTATGATTAGAGAGCTGCTATGAACTGATACTGAGAAACAGAGGATGAAGTGCGACCTAGAAGCTGCATATCATACTCAGAAGGAGCTTATGTAAGATTGTAATCATAGCTCAATAGCAGATTAAACTACAAATCTAACAGACCAGAACATAAACTATAAATCTCTGACACTGCCAAAGCATGCCAGATTTATTCATCCAAAGACTCTTCAGTGTACTCATGGCTCAGTGTACTTTCTGAACTATAAGACCAGTCACTGCTAAGTAGAGAAGGGGAGAAGTGATTGCTACACTATATCCTGGTCATTTAGCATTAATCTAGGTGAATTTATCATAATGATGTGATTAATGCTGACCATCCCTTGTACTGGGAAATTTAAGTTATGACATAGACCTTTCGAAGTCATATGGAAAATGTCAAGCAGTAGGAAGGGAAGCAAAAAAAAAATGGCAGTATCAGCTCTGACTACTAAGTCTGCATAATAAAAAGTATAATGGATGGCTATTTTCTTTTAATATCGTTCTTGGACAATGTGTCAACTGTGTCTCTCTTCGTATAGAATCATACAAGAATTCATTAAACATGTATGGCTTTCTTACATCTACTTTACCTGTTTAACAGAAGCAAATATTCTTCTCAATCTCTCTAAAAAGCCTCTTTCCTTATTGCATGTTTCACAGATATAACAATAAAAATAAACCCACCATTTAGCCTTTTTTTTAAAAAAAAAGGGTTGATTTTTAATTATTATTTTTTTTAAATGCCCTGTGTGCCTTACTGAAAATGTGCCTTACTGAAAACTTAATGGGAAAAACAAGGATGTTCTCTCTTGCTTACTGGGCATGATTGTCAGACACAACAAATCGAGATACCTTTATTCTGGGAATTAAATCACCCCTACACAGCAGAAGTGCTGGAAGTTCTAGTCAAATGCTCTAGAAACCATATTTTTTATCCGAATTGCAGTCAAAGGCTGAAAAAATATTGGTTATTAGTATTTCCTCTGCAGTAATCTATTATGAATGATTCTACAGAAGACAAAATCTCCCATTTTTTATTTACCCTATTTTGCAGTGAAGGACATTATAACTAAGAAGTTGACAAAGACAAAATGCTAGAGAGCCCATCTTTCCAGCAGGGGTGGGGTCTGGTTTCTACTGTTGCCAGTTTGCTCAGGGGCACAGAGCATAGGCACGCCCACTTTGCGCACCACGTGGGCGTTGTATACTGCATGTGTGCGAATGCGCAGTACTTAAAAGAAGCTTATGCGCATGCACAGAAGCAAAAAACAAGATGGCAGTGCCACTGAGAGAACTGGCTGCTGGTTCCAGCCATCCAGGCTGCCAAGTTACTACCGGTTCCATAGAAGTGGTCTGAACTGGAAGGAAACCATCTGTTCTTTATATGACATTAACTCTGATTTGAATTGAGAAAGGGACCACGTAGGTGACTAGGGAATTCCTTTAGATCCAATTAAATCCAGGGAAATTTAAGGCTCAAAGTAACCTCCTTAATTCTTCATAATGAAGTCTACAACCAAGTGCTCCTCTGCCAAAGTAACAACCCAACTTCTACAAGAGGAGCTGCGTAAAAATATTTTTCAGAGGAGCACCAACCTCAGCAACTCAGAACACCAGAAATAGGAAACTGACTACTTATATAACATTTTTCAATAAAATGAATTTCCACAAAACTTCATTTTTTAAAAAATGCACATGCGCAGAAGCAAAAATCACCAAAATCTCCCCCACACAAGTGTCCCCTCGCAAGATTTTGCTTCTGCGCATGTGCAGGAAGTGAACAAGGACCCCAAAATTTGAAAAAAAGATGGCTCTGCCCAATGGACGGGCAAGGACGGCACTGGTGGAGTCACACACAAATTGCACAATCTGTGTTCTGATACCAGAATGCTGCATCTAGCATACTAGTAGGAACCCACTCCTGGTACCTGGGTAGTGAAACATCTGCAGGAAAATAAGCTCAGACAACACCAATCCTATCTTTCATACAGCTTACTTTGTGTCCTTTCTTCCCATTTTTCCCCATGAAAAAACGATATGCTGCACTGTGACTAATTTGCACAAAAGAATAAAGTGTCATGGTTAGAGGTGACTGTTGTCTGGGTCTTCTACCATCCCCTACTCCAACACCTTAAGCACTGCATTATGCTATTCTTGCATAAGAATAACTTTGGGCAAATCTCAATATGTAAAGTTTTTGGTGCTCTCTGAGCGGTTCTTTGCTTGCAGACGCTTCGTTACAATAATTCATCACATGGATAATGTCATTCATTGCATGGGTAATGAAACATCTGCAAGCAAACAACCAACCTCAGAGAGTACCCAGAACTCCACAGTTCTTTCTGAGCTACAGATATTTTCTTCTATTGAAATCTCAGCATGACAATTCAGGAGTAGAAATGTCTACTGCAGTAGAAAACAGTAAGTCAGGTACAAATTTCCGATGTGATGGAACTTGAAAGAGAAAGCATAAGAGCTTTTGTTTATTTATTTAGATTTAGTAGGCTACCCAATCCCTTAATGACTTTGAGCAGATTAAAATTTAAAGAATAAATAGCATATATCCAAAAGTGGGTTCCTACCAGTATGTCTAATTTTGCGCAGCTCCATGGCTCTGGTGCACGAGCACATATTCCAGCTCAATTTTGCTTCCTGAACCTGTGCAGGTAGCAAAATCTCATACAGGGACATACGTGCATGCGTATTTTGGTGCACATGTGCATCCTCATGCAAGATTGTGCTACCTACACAGGTGCAGGAAGCAAAATTGAGCTCGAACATGCACCTGACCTGTGGAGCTGTGTGCAATTAGGCGTACCAGTAGAAACCCACTACTGCCTATATCAGGAAACACCAAGATCACCCATCAATCCGAAGGAACCAAGACCCCAGGGCTCCACAACCATCAATACTAAATGCTGGAAGAACCATATTTAAACATATTTTAAATGTCCAGGGAGCTATATGAAGCTTGAAGCAGATGGTTCTGGATGACAAGTGAGTGAGAAAAAAATAATGCAACATGGGCAATATTCGTGCATGATATTACATGCATACCAACCAGAACTGTAAGTATAACTGGGTTTATTGAGTGGAGAATAATAGTCAACTAAAATAGTTAATATTAATCTGAGCGCATGTAGCGCAACCTCTCCTCCTTTGTATCCCATTACTATCTCCACGCATGCCATATTTAGAATTGATTCCTAAT
Source organism: Erythrolamprus reginae (assembly GCF_031021105.1). Lineage (NCBI taxonomy): Eukaryota > Metazoa > Chordata > Lepidosauria > Squamata > Dipsadidae > Erythrolamprus > Erythrolamprus reginae. The sequence continues at coordinate 68,570,301 of NC_091951.1, read as the reverse complement.
CTATATGTATATGTTTCTACACCAACTTTTCCAGAGTTAAAAATTAGTCCAGTCCAGGGGTGGATTCCACTTATCTTGCCTAGTTGGTTCGCATTACAATGGAAGCAAGCAAAATACCCCCAAATGACCCTCTGCACATGCCCAGAAGCCTTTGTGCATGAGCAGAGGGTTTTTTCCAAGCCAGGGTGATGGGAGGATTGATTTGGGGGTGTGGACTGCTGGTCATCGCTGCCAGTTTGGAGAGTGTTCTGCCGGCGTGTTTCAACCACCCGTTATTACAGGGTAATTAGTCCAGGAAGACACACACCAAACGATAAAAGGAAAACCCAAAAGTTTTTATAAACAGAAAAACAGAAACAGCTCCCTTTTTAAATGTAAAAGGGATTTTCTGGTACACACAAGGCACAGGTTAAATGCAATCCTATTGTTCACCCAATAACTGGGAAATTGAGTCCAATTCTAAAGTCCAGAGAGTCCACACACAATCTTGAACAGCACAAAAACCACGATCTTGACAAAACAATGAATCAGATAAACTGCCATGAGGCTTAAACACCAAGCAGCACTTTTATCTGTAGCACTAATTACAGCAGCCCCACCCAACCACAGGTGGCCTCATTTTCTCTTGCAATAATCCTTCAGTTTTTGTCTCTTATGCATCACTCTACGCATGCATGGATGTGTCATTAATTCTTGTTCAGAATCCAGGGATGATACAGATGATTGATCTCCTCCTGGGCTGTCTGCCAAACTCCCCTCTTCCCTGTCACTCACGCTTCCTTGGTCAGAGGAGGCTTCGTCGGCAGATTCCATTGGGAGCAAAACAGGCCTGTGGCATGTGGATGTTTCCCCCACACCCATCTGCACATTCCTTGGGGCAGGAACTGGGCCAGAGCTAACCACAACAGTAAGCGGCATTAAATTTCAGCTACCGGTTCTTCTACACTCCAGAAGATAGGCACAAAATATAGAATGATCTTGACAAACGTAAACAATGGGCGCTTTCTAACAAAATGAAATTCAATGGTGAAAAAAGTAAAGTTCTCGATTTAAGCAAGAAAAACAAAATGCGCAAGTAGAGTATATATGCTACATTGCTCAACAGTAGTAACTGTGGGAAAGATCTTGGAGTCCTAGTGGAAAACCATTTAAATATTAGCCAGCAATGTGCATCAGCTGCCAAAAAAGCCAACACAGTTCTAGCCTGCATTAACAGAGGGATATAATCAAAATCACATGAAGTGTTAATACCATTTTATAAGGCCTTGGTAAGGCCACACTTGGAATACTGCATTCAATTTTGGTCACCATGATGCAAAAAGGATATTGAGACACTAGAAAAAGTGCAGAGAAGAGCAACAAAGATGATTAGGGGACTGGAGGCTAAAAAATATAAAGAATGGTTGCAGGAACTGGGCATGGCTAGTTTAAAAAGAAGGACCAGGGGAGAGATGATGTTTCAATATCTCAGGGGTTGCCACAAAGAAGAAGGAGCCAACCTATTTCCCAAAGCATCTGAGGGTAGAACAAGAAGCAATGGGTGGAAATTAAACAAGGAGAGAAGTAACTTAGAACTAAATTTCCTGACAGTCAGAACAGTTGATCAGTGAAACAGCTTGCCTCCAGAAGTTGTGAATGCTCCAACATTGGAAGTTTTTAAGCAGATGTGGGATAAACATCTGTCTGAAGTAGTGTAGGATTTCCTGCCTAAGCAGGGGATTAGACTAGAAGACCTCCAAAGTCCCTTCCAACTCTATTGTTATTGTTATTTAAAGAATGGTCAAATCGACAGCAACCCACCACTAGTCCAGCCCAACATTAAGTACAAAGACAAGCAGCCCCCACCAATTTCTCTTTCCATTTAGAAATTGCTTCCCAAAAGCTGACATCTACTGCTCTGTCTGTAATTCTCACATCTATTTTGACATTTTTCCCTGACATAGCACCCATTGTTTTTCTTGTTAGAAAAGAACTGTACATTCTGCTTTCTTTTTCCATCCACTGAGCTTTTGATTACATTCGGACAAAGAAAGGTTATTGCAAGAATTGAGTACCACCACTTCAGAATAAATATATTTTTTTAAAAAAAATGTTGTTCTTCTGGTTGCTACACTTTTCCTGCTGTCCTTTGCTTTTACTAATTTTGAAGTCATTTCCTTCCTTTTCTTTAAAAACCCAGTAACATAGTTGATAGATATACTTTTCTCAATGTGATCTAATAGGATTTGATGTTATACAAAAAACGAAGAGAAGATGAAAGCCAAGCAAGCACTTTTTCACCTTCAAATTTCTTCCATCCATTTCTCCTCCCTTTATTATTTACCTCAGAAGAGTGAAAGGTCTCAAACCGAATAATTTGCATTTAATATAGAAGATTTAAGGAGAGCAGCACAAAGCAAAGTGATGAAATAAATGTGAGCATTACATATTTTTCATATACTTTATCCTAATTCCCTTGTTTCATTCATATGATATAAATTTCAGCAGCTTTTCATTTTCCAGTTTTCAGTCAATCTATATTTTGATTATTGGTTGGCTCTTATGTTGACTGGGAATTTATGACAGCTGAAGGTCAACAAATCTGAAAGACATTAGTCTACAAAAAGGGAATTTACAGTTTATATTCAGCAATTATAACTTTTAACACTAGACATTTTTTTAAAGGAAGGTTTTCACTTAACATACACAAAACAAACATTTTTGTCTGTATTTCATCTCTTTTCTTTTATAAATTATGTTACATCTACCCTGCAGCCCTGTAACATAATGAGAAAGAAAAAAGTTGCCATTTTAGTTGGAAATAGATTGAAACACATCCTTTTTTTCCTAATATTAAACATAATTTTGTTTTCAGAAGGTAACTTGATAAGATTCAAGATGTTTCAATATAATTTGATACATACTGTATACAGTGATCCCTCGAGTATCGCGAGGGTTACGTTCCAAGACCTCTCGCGATAATCGATTTTTCGCGATATAGTGGTGCGGAAGTAAAAACACCATCTGCGCATGCGCACCCTTTTTTCCATGGCCGCGCATGCACAGATGGTGGAGCCGGGGAGCGATGAAAGTGCGGAAGCCGACAAAGATTGCTTTGAATGTTGGCTGCCCCCGCCCCCCCAGCACGTCCGGCGCCCTCGCCGCTACCGCCCGCCCGCCGCTCGCCGCTCACCGGCCCGCCCGATCCACCCCTCTCACCGGCTTTCAGACACGGGTCCTCCTGCAGCAGCGCTGCCGAGCAGATCAGCTGCTGGGCGGCCAAAGAAACCTTCCCTGGGTCTTCCCCACCGCCCACGCAAAGGGGAAACCCCGATCTTCGGCTCCTCACTGCTGCCACGCTGCCGAGCAGATCAGCTGCTGGGCGGCCGAAGAAACCTTCCCTGGGTCTTACCCGCCGCCGACGCAAAGGGGAAACCCCGATCTTCGGCTCCTCGCTGCTGCCACGCTGCCGAGCAGATCAGTTGCTGGGCGGCCGAAGAAACCTTCCCTGGGTCTTCCCCGCCGCCCACGCAAAGGGGAAACCCCGATCTTTGGCTCCTCGCTGCTGCCCGCCCGCCGCCCGCCCGCCCGCCACCCGCCGCTCGAGAGCCAGAGGGGGAGAGATAGAGAAAGAGAGAGAGAAAGAAAGATGAGAAAGGAAGGAAGAGAGTGACGTCATCGGGTGGGAAAAACCGCGGTATAGCAAAAAAACCGTGGAGTATTTTTTAATTAATATTTTTTGAAAAATCGTGGTGTAGCCGTTTCGCGAAGATCAAGATCGCGAAAATCGAGGGATCACTGTATAGCACAATTCTGGGATAATAGTTAATATTTTCAGATTTTTTTAAAAATGCACTTAAATTCTTCAAGCGAAATACACTAAGCAAGCATAGATGTATCATTGTATCATACGCTAAAATTCTGTGAACTGAGACAAATATTCCTTATTTGGTATTTATTGCTTATAATTGTGATCCAATAGTTATGCGGAATTCCATAGGATGTCTGGAGTAAAAATGAATAAAGTTCAGCAGCATGTTTCTCTAATGTGAATTTGCAGAAAAGATTGATTATGTGCCATCAAATTGGTATCAACTCTTAGCAGCCACATAATTTATTTTCTTGACGATAATCTGTTCCTAATTTGGTCCTTCAATACTGCATGCATTAGCACTGTAACTGAATCTATCCACCTTACAACTGTTTACTTTTTTCTCTTTCCTTCCACTTTGTCAAGCATCATAGTCTTCTCCAAAGCCTAGGCTTTGCACAATGCGTCATTTCTAACTTGACTGAGAACTTTGGGTTGCTTTGTTCAATGCTCCATTTATTGTATTTTTCCTGCCAACCAACAGCATTCTCAGAAGTATTTTCCAAATCAAAGTTCAAGCATGTCATTTTTCTTTCCATCCTGCTTCTTGGCAATTAACCATCTAGTACAGTCTGAATGAAATGAGTTCCATGTTAGTGTACAAACTGATAAATCCTGAGATTTCAGTGAGGAGTTGTGAAGTTAAATTTGGAGAAAGGAAATTGATTTTTACATACATATTTTTACTATTTCAACTTCTATTAATTTCCAAACACATTGCAGCCTGATGTTACTGTCAAAATAAGAATCTGACCATTTGAATCTCCATCAATAACTTACTTGGTGGTTTTGCAATTTCTAACCCTTTCCTAGCAAATTTATGCTTTGAACATTTAGCCCAGATTGTGCTTTCAAGAGGTTAACACAATCAACTCTAATATTAGTTTTCTATTAAGAGGGGGGGGGGGGGGACAGTAGTTAAAAAGAGGAAATGCTTGGTGAGTATGAGTAGGAATAGGAGTAAGAAGTGTATGAGTTGGAAGAAAGAAAAGGGTGTTTTGTTTTGCAAAAATGAATAGATATTAAGAATATTTGTAAAAGAAAGGAATAAAAACAAATGGGCTCTGCAATCTAGAATTCTATCATTTCCTTCTGTCATATTTGCAAGAAAAGAGTAACAGCCATTCTGCTTTTGTCCATAGAGAGGAAATGGGTATCTCATTTGCTCCTAGCATGTGTATTAAAAATTAATTCACATAAATATCTTTCACAGCTAAGAGAGTTAATTATATTGCATCCATTTAGTTTCCAAGCCATTAAATAAAGATTTTTTCCCCATTGATTTACAGATTACAGGTTGATGTCCTGAAACAGCAGCATTTCTCCGTTTCCATTTTCAGATCCAAACATGCCTTTTTTCTTAAATCACTACTGATCTTTGTAAAGCAAACAAGAAAGGTAAAGGGTTTCAAACATCAAGCTTTCAATTGTTGACATATTTTTTTTTAATACTTGTGGTAAATCCTATTTTTAAAAGCATCAGAAAATTAGATTTCTAAGAGTGTCTGCAAAAATATTAAAATTACAAGATGTTACTAATGTTTTGACATAGAATGCACTGGATAATAGGATTCATTCCTTAAAATGATATTTGGTAGTAGTGGCTATTTTGCTCAGTTGGAATAATTAGAGATTAAGATGAGATTTAATCAATTTACTGATTGTATAGGAATTATTATTATTATATAATATAATATTATTATATTATATATAATAATATTATATATAATATATTATGGACTACAAATAAAAGAACCCTTTTCCAACAGCAACCACAGCACGATAGACTTCAGCTTCAATCTACAGCATTGAAAGAGTCACTTTAATAATGGGACACCTAAGTATAACTTTTAAAAAGCCAACTATGAACTCATAGATGCTGACCTCTCAACTCTTGACTGGCAAACTCTATTCTTTGGCTGTAACACTGCCGATGACCTCTATAACCTCTTCTTGAACTGTCAGACAACACGTACCACTAATAACCACCAGAGCCAATAAAAACAAACTACCCATATCAATAAGGAAGCTACAATCCCCCCAAAAAATCCCTCTGGAGAAAAAACAGAGCAGGCTATGTAGCTAACTTCAAAAACCACTACAAAAATATATGCCATCAAATAAAAACAGAATGTTCCATCTATCACAGCAAAAAAGAGGAATACCTGTGGCAAAGCCCACAGCAACAACATTGCCAAAAAAGCTTCAAGAGTTGTCAACCTAATCTTATGTAGCTTCTTCTTTGGTGATATCACACTACTAACCAGAGCATATGAAACACTTGCCAGACCAATCCTTGAATACAGCTGTTTGGAACCCACACCGCATTTTGGACACAAATACATTAGAAAGTGTCAGAGATACTTTACTGGAACCCTCCACTCCTCTACTTGCAACATTATACGTTAAGCAACCAGACTTGAAATCCTGGGCTTAGAAAGCTTAGAGGTACATCTCCTTCAGCACAACCTAAGCATAGCTCATAAAATTATCTGCTACAGCATCCTACCTGTCAACAACAACTTCAGCTTCAATCAGAACAATATAAAAGCACACAACAGATACAAACTCAAAGTGAACACACCAAATTTGACTGTAGAAAATACAGCTTTAGCAACAGAGTGGTTAATGCCTGGAACTCACTACCTGACTCTGTGGTTTTGTCACAAAATCCCAAAACTTTACCCTTAGACTGTCCATGGTTGATCTTACCCAATTCCTAAGAGGTCTGTAAGGAGCGTGTATAAGCACACCAGCATGCCTACCATCCCTGTCCAATTGTTCCTCTTATCAGTATCCATCTTATGTATATAAACTGTTATGTCTATGCATATTACAAATACATACTTGACAAAATAATAAAAAAATAATAAATTCTACAAAAATGAGTACAAATCATATACTGCAAAGATTGCTTGAAAGAAGGAAATAGTTTTAATGTAATCTAATAGATATTCTTCATGGATTGCCATGTGACTATGTAGGACACATGGGATGGAGGCTAACCACTAAATTGTAAGTGAGCAGTAAGAGGAGAAGAGCAAACTGATTGGTAGCTTCACAGTGCAATGAGACATACATTCAATTTTGCAGCTACTAAGATTGTTGATTGAGTAGGTACAAAGACAACCAGGGAAAGATTAAGGCCTCAGAAATGGGCTGCTCATCAGTCCACGGGAGTGCTGATTGACCCACCAGCTTATCAGGAACGTAGAACCTAAGAACTTGACAGCACAAAGCAAAAAAACAGCCAATGACTTGATAGCTGGCCATCAACACCCCAATCAACCAATAAGAAGCCATACCAACCAGGTATCACATAAATACTATGCATAGAATAGCCCAAAGTCCACAATCCAGTAGACAGAAGTTTCCTAAGGATGGACTCCTATGCTAAGAAGACCTCTAGTCCCTGTGACGGATCCTGCATATTTGGTTTTAAATTTTATTTATATTACATTTTAAAATATACTTACATGTAAAATTAAAAAAAACCTGCTATCTCAAATCATGGATCTTTATCCAAACCATGGATAAAGAGCTGTGGTTAGAATGCAATGAGGACCCAGATTGTTAGAGGTAATAGGCTGACTCTGTAAAGGCATCTTCTTCATCAACTGATAGGGAGACATCTCTAATTTGTTCGTACATATTATAAAACAGAGTTTGGGGGCAACAACAACAACCAGAAAGATATTGGTTTAGGATACAGAATTTATTCCAGAAATTCATAGAATAGGGTAAGAGAAATTCCAGCAATGTGCAGAATAGACTATGAATGTCAACAAAAGAAACGTTGACATGCCTGATGATAAAGGAAAGTTGCTGTTATTCCAAATTCAAAGGAGAAAGTGTAAAAACTTTGTTCTTTGTATTTTGTAAAGTTTTAGTACACAGATTTGATTGGAACGTGATGTAATAAAATCACAACTTTGAAATAATTGGAACCAAGTTTGCCTTCAAACCAACCTGGTAATTCAATGGATTTTACTACAGATACACATACCCCTTTTTGTCTGTCTGATTTACTGATTTAAGTCAGAATCAAGCTGACTTTTCAACTGATCTGACTAATCAAACTAGTGATTAAGAATGGGTGATTTATGCACTCCTACGTCTTACCATCCTGTCTAGCAATGGACTTCTGTGAATGTTCTCTAAACATCCATTACCACTGCTGGGTTTCTGTGTTATTTACAATTTCTGCATTCCGAGTTCCTGCTGGCAATTCTACTCCAACCATTTTTCGAGTTTTCCTGATGATTGTCAAGTTCTCCATGAAAGATAAATCAGAATCTTCTTGAATTCTAGGTGTAGACTTCAAGCAAGAGATACTCTCTCTTGCTTAGTCAACTTTATTACCTGTCTCATTCTCTTCCACTGACAGAATTTAAGCTTTTAAAGTTTTCTCTACCATCCTGTATGCTAATATATTAGGAAATCATGCACTGTGATTTGCACTTCTTGCAGTAAATAATAGAGCTTCAGCATGAATGGGAAAAGGCTCAGCTTCAGTTCAAAGGGATCATATCTTGGTTTGATGAAAGGAAAGAATTTTTAATTCTCCCATTAATAAAAAGCTTTAAATTCTACTAACACATGAAACCATAAATTGTGCCTTTCATTCCAATACCCATTTTTGAGAGAAAGAAAATATGAATGAAAATCTTTATAGAAACTGTTCACTTAGAACTAAATCAATTTACTTCCAACAATCTCCTAGAGGCACTCATTCCTTACAAATGGCGCCAACATGAAATATGCATTACTAGCATAAACTGATTTTCTTGAGCCTATATTTTATTTAAGAGACAGTCATGTGTATGTGTGTATATACATGTGTGTGTGTGCACACATGCTCACAAAGAGGTACAGAGGGACAAAATCAGAAAGCAGTGATCAAAAATAATTAGTATGGACTTGGGGTTAGTAAGGCTTATCTGGTTGTCACTCTGTTTTAATTTTGATTAGTTGGAACTTGTTGATTTGGATTCTAATAGACTTGTATCAGAATTCTGAGCAGGATTCAGGCTAAACCCAACAGTAAAATTACTAGCTTCTGGGTGGGTGGCTGAGTCATTTCTGCCCGAGAATAAGGAAGGACAGTGGGTGAAAGCCTATCAACATCCTTTCAGAAGAAACCCAGTAGACCTTTTTCCTTCAGGAAATGTCCATTTCATCATTCATTTCATTGGACTTCGGGAAACATTGAGAAACTGAATTATTCCAGAGGACATTTTCTTAAGTTTATATTAGATGCAGACTTGCTCTCTTGGTATTTGTGTTTTATTTTATATTAGTGTTGTGCTGTCACGTGATTACTGGGATTATGAATTGGTTTTAACATGATTGTGCATGATTTGCTTATTGTTTTGTATATCCCATAAGCCACCAAAAGTCAATTTGATTGTGTTGGGTAGAAATTCATTCATTCAATAAATAAGTGAAATTGGCAAGATGGCAAAATGTCACAATGCAAGCCCTGCCTATTCATTCAAAACATCTGGGGCAGGGATCCCTACAGGTTCTGTGGGTGTGGCTTGGTAGGCATGGCATTCCCATGTCACTCCAGGAGAAGGATACTGCAAAATCCCTTCTCTCCCCACCCCACTCCTGGGGGAAGGATATTGCAAAATCTCCATTCCCACCCCACTCTAGGGCCAGCCAGGGGTAGTATTTGCCAGTTCTACGAACTACTCAAAATTTCCGCTACTGGTTCTCTGGAAACTGTCAGAACCTGCTGAATTTCACCCCTGATCTGGAGTTTCCATCATGATACTTGCCTGCAGTCACCACTGAAGTAGATATAAGCAAGCTTATATTTAGACTATGTGAACTTCCATTTTTCTCTTTTTATCTCTCCAGCTCTCCCCAGCTCTGACCAATTAGGCTTCAGTATAGATGCATCTGATATCCATTGTCTGAAGACTAAACTGTGAGGATTTGAATATGTGAATGCAGTTAGTATCATACCTAGGCTGTTCCCTTTCTTCCTCTCATAGATAATGTTTATCATCAAACTGTCAATAACTATAACTCAAGCTTAGGGAAATTCACATTGTCAGTCCCAACAAAGATCAAAGTAAATCTTCAAAGCTTGAACCAGGATAAAAATATTCAATGTTGCCTTGTGTTTTCCAAGAATCATGTGTGTTTGGGTGAGAAATTAAATATAGGAAGTTTCCAGTTTTGAGCAAAGACCAGTTGGCATTGATCCCCAAGGCTAGATTACTCAATAAACTTGTCTACTTTTAAATAAATTTGTGCCACATATTTCCACACACAACCTATGGAATACAAAATAATAGAGTTGAGCTTGGTGGTCTTTTAATCTATCCTGCTGCTCCCGCAGGAGATTTTGTATCATTTCAGACAAGTGGCTGTCCAATTACTTCTTAAAATACCACAATGATGAAGCACCCACAACCTCTGAAGGCATGCTTCTCCACTGGTTAATTATTCTCAAAGTTAGGAAGATTTTCTTCAGTTCCAGTTTGATTCTCTCCTTGATTAGTTTCCATCCTTTGTTGCTCTGACTCTCTTATCTTTGTGCCAAAGTGTAGAGACAATGCTATTCCTAAAAGAGTGATAGCAGTTGGAACTTTGGTACAAAGTCTTTTTCTTCATAGATACTTAAACTGGGATGTTATTCTATCCCACCAACAATGCTAGAATATGCTTCTGCTTTTTGTTTCAGCTCTGGGAAGTGCCTCACCTCATTCTTCTCAAATGAAGGTGACTTCCAAAGCAGATGATAAAACTGTCTTTTTATGTATCTTTCAATATACTCAGCCAACAGATTATTATCTGAAGTAGCAAAGGCCACTTCAGTCTGCCTTTACAAAGCAATTTCATCGCAAATCAATATGTCAGCTATTTTCAATGAAGAGACACAGAATGGTGGAGATTGCCACCATAGCAATCTCAGCAACAAACTAACCAGAAATATTGCAACTAGTCTGTGGGCATTGCCTTGGCCAACTCTTGTTATCAAACTCCAACATTCTCTGTGACATTCCAATCAACTATAATCCAGCTCCACATTGTCACAGTGGCATCACATGACAAATCAGGACTTTCCCCCTTCACTAAATTGGGCATAGGTGCAGCCATGCCAGTGGGCCAGTAGCCCTGTTTTAGATGGAGAGAACACATCCTACTCTGACATATTTTTCACTTACTATCAACTAGGCTTGTCAACAAAACAAAACAAAATCTGCTTCTTGATGCCTTGTTCCCTCTTCTAAGGTTCTTAGACACGAGGAAATACAGCCATCAGCACTTGAAATATATCTCTAACAACACCAATTTTAAGCAGGCAGAGAAGACTTTGTTTTGTTACAATTTGGTTAGAGGTCTCTGCAGGGTTGGGTCTAAAAAGCCCAGATAAGTAAAGGGCCGCTGCCTGGATGGAGGGAGACACCGGCCAGGTAGTGGAAATGGAGCTGCACGCACATCTCCAGCTGACTGACAGCCAGGTGCATGCACCCGGTACAAGATTTGATTCCTGTGCATGCGCACAAGCAAAAAAGGCAAAAATCTCATGGTCGTGCACATCCTCACATGAGATTTAACTTCTGCGCATGCCCGAGCCCTACCCATGTGCTTGCGACTGCCGGCCACCTGCCAGAATGTGTCCCGGCATACAAAGGTAAGTGTGGCCCTTTACTGGCCCAGATCAGGGGTAGACAAAGTTGGCTCTTCTATGACATGTGGACTTTAACTCCCAGAATCCCTGAGATAACATGATTGGCTCAGGAATTCTGGGAGTTGAAGTCCACAAATCATAGAGTTTGCCTACTCCTGGCCCAGATGACAATCGTGAGCAGATCACATAGATTCCATCTTTTTTTTTGTTGTTCATTGCACATGGAGAGAGGGTTTCAGATGTGAGATCAAGGCCATCATCTGGATTTTTTAAAAAAAATAAACAAACCCTGGCTGGGTTTTAATCAGATATTGTAGAGAGACAAAGTTTCTTTTCCAGTGCTGACTCAGGATTCAAAGATAATTAACATAGAAACATAGAAGATTGATGGCAGAAAAAGACCTCCTGTTCCATCTAGTCTGCCCTTTTACTATTTCCTGTTTCTGTGCATCTGCAAAAGCAAAATCGAAGTGGCAGCGCCCACGGACCAGCAGCGACAGAACGACTCCATGACATCAGCACCGTTTACTAACAGTTCTAAAGAACTGGTTAGAATTGGTAGAAACCCACCTCTGGTGTGGAACCTATTGTCCCCCCATCACCCTTAAACATGAAAAAACCTCATAATTCAGCCTCACCTTGCATTTACAACTCTACCATGTTAGATATATTTTCTTAGAGAAGAAAGGACATGACATAGAGAATATTATGTCAAAAGTCTGACCCTGTGATTTTAGATATTGTTATTCAGATATATCTGAGCAAGAATTTTATTCACAAGTAGATTTATATAATAGCAGGTAATCAACTCTGCTTCCTAGTAGTCCATAGTGACATTACATAAACTGGTTACTCAGTTTATTTACAACTTCTGGCATATCTTCATAATATAAAACGGTAAAGAGTAACTATGAAAATAATCTAGAGACTAACTGTTGTGCAGCGAAGTGTCCAAGGCAATAAACTACTCCACTTGGTTCATTAAATAGATTTCATAAGAACTAAAATTAAAAAATAAGGTAAGGACCAGATAATCAAAGCAATATAGTTATTACAGTGGAATTAGTGTGTATGGGGGGGGGGGGAGAGAGAATCAATAAATTATAACACCAGACCATATTCTGGTTTGAATTATTAAAATATACTAGAATGTGCAAAAATATTTTTTTCAATTTCACATTGTTGTTCTGTTCTCCATGCTACATTGCACTCTGCATAGGGCTGTCCTTGAAGAATACTTGGAAACTAGAGTTAATGTCAGACCTAATACCTTGCCTGTTAGCTAGTGACACCCATTACAGAACACTCTTGCTATGGGCTTTACATAGATTATTAATAAGCTTCTGAGTATAATTCAGTGCTGGTGAAGTTCTGCAATTCTTGGTAGATGAGTATATGCCTTGACACCTGAGTATATGCAAGATTGCCTGCTCACAGAGACCAATATTTCCCAACCTTGGCCATTTCCAACAGTATGGGCTACAACAGCCAGAATTCTTACCAATCGCCGTGCCAGTATTGGAATTCTGAGAGTTGAAATCCACACACAGAGAAATGACTAAAGAAGGGAAACATAGCAATAGATGCATTTTGGGTAGGAATGTTGACAGTCCCTTCCTGAATTATGTAATGAGAAGGAGCAACTGGTGTTTTTTAGGCAAGGCACCAACATCTGGAAACTTCCAGCAGACGTGGTTGGTAAATCCATAGTAACTGATACATGCCTGGGAAAAACATATATCCATCCTAAGATAAAATACAGGAAATAGTATAAAGGCAGACTAGATGGACCATGAGGTCTTTTTCTGCTGTCAATTTTCTATGTTTCTGTGTTTCTTCCTGGTGATACCCTTGTCCCTGCTGTTTCAGAAGAAATTTAAACTTGGCTGTTCAGAAGAGCCTTCGAGACTGATGCTGTCTAAGTTTTGGAATGTTCTGAAACAATATAATGGAAGCTATTACTTATAAGATACAAAAAAATATGTTACCCTGTTTTATTGTTGTTCTTGTTCTTCAATGGTACATCATTTTCCTTATGAAACATCAGATGTCCTCCGATTGAAGAAGAGCTAATACGTCACTGGGTGGGCTTAACCCACACACTTGGAGCCTTGCTCCACCTTTCTTGGAGAAATGAGTATACAGAGCAAGGCAACCATTTCAGATCTTGAAAAAGAAAGCCAATATCCATCTGCCAAGAAATCTGGCTAGCTCCAGTAAATGGTCAGAAGCAGGGGTGGTGGTGGTTCCACTTACCTTTGCCACTGGTTTGCATCATGATGTTTTGCGTGCACATGCATGCATGTCCCCTCATGCAATTTCACTTTCGCACATGTGTTGTAATCATAGGTTTATAAGCACTGAAATTTGGAATGGAATATTACTGGAGAGTGATGTTTTAGCCCAAATGGGTGCTGTATAAAACCTTAATTCTTCAGCAAAGTCCAGGCTGAGTAAGCATCCTGCAGAATCCATGACCACAGGGAAAATAATTAACTTGGTATACAACATGAAGAAAACCTATACTGTAGCTAACTTCCATATAAGGAAATATATGCCTTACTCTCATTCCTTTGCTAATCACCAGTAAACACACAATCCAGGAAAAGGCTTCTGTTAATTATCTATAGGGAAGTCATGAGAAGCTTGCCTTATATGGTGCAAGAGTGAATAGTAGTTGGAGGATGGCTTAATGTATGTGGCGTTCACGAATTGGTTATTCTGTACCACATGTCAGGAAAAGTAAAATACAATAAAAGGAGAGATCTTGATACATTCGAGGTCGCCTCATTGAGAAAACTTTCTCTCTGTCACTTCATTCTGATGTGGCAATTATGGCATGCTGTGCCTCCCTAGAGGTCGACCCACTGAAGGAGGGCTGCATGCCTTCACACATGCTTAAAATTTGGATTCGAATACAGTTGAGGATCTGATCAACTGTGCTTCAGGCAAAGAAATAAAAGTCAATATTAACCTGGGGGACTGGTGGGAGGGCTTTTTTTCCAAGCAGAGAACGAGCAGAAAGAAGCCATCCGAACACAGGAAAATTCGCTAAAAATTCAGGGAAAAAAAAAAGATGGTAGTAGGCACAGACTGCAATCGACAGAACTGTATCCATGATGCCAATCTTGCAACACCAGTGATCTGGCCTGAACTGGGAGGAACCCACCCCTGGTCAGAAGACTAGAAATGCACTGAATATTTAAGGGAAAACTAGCTGGGCATATTTTTTTTTCTTCCAGAATGAATTCCTGAGAATTATAGACTGATCAAATTGTCAGCTTCTTTTTCTACTTGCCCTGAATTACAGATATTAATCAAAACTTCAAAAAGAAGGTTAATTATTAATTGGAATGACTTTGAATTGATTTTCAATTACAGGATATTATTTTTGTTGACATTTCAAAAAGGCTGCAGGAATCCCATTAAAACTTAAATGGTCATCATTAATTAGCACTAATACACATGCACACAGAAGTAGTCTCTGTTCGTTGGCAACAGTGAATTCCATTATCTATTCCCATTAAATTTCATTCATTTCAGGCAGTTCCATTTCACTCCCACTATAACAGGTACCCAGCTTGTCAAGGCATTGAGAGTTTCAGTTTGACAGGGGCACAACCTACCTGCCAACATGAGTTCTGGCATTATTTTTCAGTTTAAAATATCAGTATATCTTCCATGCAGTTGAAGGAAGTAGCCAATTCATTTAAACAGTGGTTTTTAGAAACAAGTAATTTCCAGGCATATATTAAAGACCCCGACACTTCAGAATTCTGACACTTGGAAATGTAATGCATTCAAGAAATAAAAATAACTCCCATTTTGCATGTACCTTTCTAAAAATAAGCTTGCAGAAGCCTCTTCCCTCCCCTCTACCCACAATGATTTATTCCATCTTCAACTTCTTTCACATTTTTCCACAGTATCTGCATATATAAATTAAATTGCTCAGTAATTGTTGTGAGCCGCCCCAAGTCTCCGGACAGGGGCGGCATACAAATCTAATAATAATAATAAATAATAATAATAATAATAATAATAATAATAATAATAATAATAATAATAGATTATAAGTAGCACCCAGGAACTTCTGCTCCCTATTTCTAGGTAATAAACCCAAATAACTGCCATTGTAGTGTTTGTTATTTCATTTTATGAATAGGAATTAAAATAACAATCATTGTACACATGTATTGAAAAACAGAGGGAGGGGCAATAGACTGCCATTACCCAGACATTTGAGAATGCATAAGGAAATTCCTGTTGAATGTTTAACTAATAGTAGGTGGAAACAAGAAGTTTACAAAAAGTTCTGTCTCCTAGGACTTTCCCCCACTAACTTATTATCTCTGGGCTACAAACAAGTAAATGTTGTACTTGTTCCAATAGAACGGAATATTTGTAGATCTGTGTTGAACTGAGAGCATATTGGTGCTTGCTGTTTTCTTGCAAACATTTCATTACCCAGCTAGGTAACATTATCATGATGATCTTATCTAGCTTGGAAATGAAATTCTTGCAAGAAAACAATCAAGCTCATAGAGCAGTTAAGGACCCCAGTATTTCTTCAACATAGATAACCATCTGTTTGAAGTAGTGTAGGATTTCCTGCCTAAGCAGGGGGTTGGACTAGAAAAGGTGTAGGCAAAGTTGGCTCTTCTATGACTTGGGGACTTCAATTCCCAGAATTCCTGAGCCAATCATGCTAGCTCAGGAATTCTGGGAGTTGAAGTCCACATGTCATAGAAGAGCCAACTTTGCCTACCCCTGGACTAGAAGACCTCCAAGGTCTCTTCGAACTCTATTGTTATTTTTATGATAGATCATTAAACAAATAGTACTGGTAACACCACTCAGCTTCCCATGAAGGATAGTCTAAGATGCACTCTGGAATCCACTATGTACTGTATCTTAACTGCTTAATATGTGGTGTCAGAGAAGAATCTTCATCTTAGCTTGATGCAGTATTTTCCCTTTAGCACTTCTGGCTGGAACTATACAATATTCATTATAAACATGTCCCTAAAACTCAGGACAGGTCAAACTATTGAACATGTTCTTCTGTATTGGCAGTTTTTATACAGAACACATCCCAATTATCCCACTTTTGACCAGCAAAACAGGATTCACCAATCAACCGGGGTGGGGTGGGGGGGTGGAGGAGTTAATACAATCATGGGTCGCATAAGCAGAGGCATAGAATCAAGATCATGTGAAATATTACTGCCACTTTATAAAACCCTAATAAGATCACATCTGGAATAGTGCAACCAATTTTGTTCACCATACTACCAAAAATTTTTTTTTGAGACTTTGGTAAAAGTTCAAAGAAGATCAGCTAAGATGATCAGAGGCCTGGAGATTAAACCATATAAATATTTTGGGTTTGGCTAGTCTAAAGAAAATAAGAATTGGTGTGTGTGTGTGACATGATAGCATATTCCATTATTTGAGGGGATGCCAGAAATAAGAGAGGGGTCAAATTATTCTCCAAAGCACCAGAGGGTTGGACAAGAAACATGGTTGGAAACTAATCAAAGACAGAAGCAACCTGTAATTAAGGAGAAACTTCCTAACAGTGAGGACCATCAACCATCGAAACAGCTTGCCTTCAGAAGTTGTGAGTGCTTCATCACTGGAGGTTTTTAAGAAAAGACTAGATAGTCACTTGTGTGAGATGGTATAGTTCTCCTGCTTGAGCAGAGGGCTGGATTCTAAGGTCCTTTCCAGATTTATCATGTCCATTTCTGTTCATTTCTATTCTACAGTACAAACAATTTTTGCTTTCTGACATCAACCCTGCATAACACACAAGGTTGCCAGGCTTTGTGTGGAGGTATGCCAAACAGGCAAAGAATAGCAAAGAGCAACAGGGACCTGACATGAGTATGAACAGCCAGAAATAGCTGAGGATTACCCATAGGCTATTTTTATGTTTTGATATGTATGGACCATGTCTGGTATTGTATATTTATAACTTTCAAATGCCTTTTCTATAATGTTATATTATCTATGTTTTTGTATTTCTATTTTATATTATTGTTTTAAAGTTCATACTTTAAATTAGATTGCTAATCTTAATTCCTTTCCCTTTTTTGTTGTATACAGTATGTCTAGCCTGAACAAGTATCTTCGTCTATTTTTAATGCAATATTATTCTTTTAGCCAAAATTCTTTTCTTACAGGTACCTTTCCTAATGATCCTGATATTGTCCATTTAGTTTTAGATATTTTAATAACAAGACTATATTGCTGGCTAGTGACCACAATAAAATGATTTTGGTTTAACTAACAGCCTAAAACAATGATGGCAAACCTTTTTTTCCAGAAGTGCCAAAAGAGTGTGCACACATGAGTGCCCACACCCAAAATTTAATGCCTGGGGAGGGCGAAAACAGCTTCCCTCCCCACCGGAGTCCCTCTGGAGGCCAGAAATTGTTAGTTTCCCACCTTCCGGTGGGCCCAGTAGACACGTGTTTTGCCCACCCCAGCTCCAATGGCTTCCCTGGAACTGGGGGAGGGTAAAAACGCCCTCCCCATCCCCCCAGAGGCTTTCTGGGAGCCAAAAAGATCCTCCCAGAGCCTCTATGTGAGCCAAAAATCAGCTAGCCAGCACACACATGCACACTGGAGGTGAGCTTGGGCAACGGTTTGCGTGCCAGCAGATATGGCTCCACGTACCACCTGTGGCACCCGTGCCATAGGTTCACAATAACTGGCCTAAAACAATCAGGCACTTTATCATAATCACAAAATCTTATGAATGAAAGAGAATTTAGAGATCATCTAATCTAATCAGTGGCCAAAGGCAGGAATTTACTATCATAATATTTATAACAGTCACTCAGCTTTGAAGCTTTTCATTCCCATGTGTGCATATCACACTCAAGTCAAACACATATATTGTGTTTACATCCGGGTCTGCCTTCTGCCGCATGAATCCCAGTGACCGGTTAGGTCCCACAGAGTCGGTCTTCTTCGGGTCCCGTCAACTAAACAATGTCGTCTGGTGGGACCCAGGAGAAAAGCCTTCTCTGTGGTGGCCCCGACCCTCTGGAACCAGCTCCCCACAGAGATCAGAATTGCCCCCACCCTCCTTGCCTTTCGTAAGCTCCTCAAAACCCACCTCTGTCGTCAGGCATGGGGGAACTGAACTACCCTTTTCCTCCTAAGCCTATACAATTTATGCATGGTATGTTTGTGTGTATGTTTGGTTTTAATAAGGGTTTTTTAATTATTTTAAACATTAGATTTGTTACATGCTGTTTATTACTGTTGTTAGCCGCCCCGAGTCTACGGAGAGGGGCGGCATACAAATCTAATAAATAAATAAATAAAATAAATTTTTCATAAGGTATTCTGCAACAGAATACCTTGTGCCAGCAGACTTAAAATTTTGAGGCAAAATAAGAACTACGCTGCCTAAGTGTAGCACATAAAATTATCTGCTACAATATCCTTCCTGTGGCTACTTCAGCTTCAATCGCAACAATATGTGAGCTTACAATAGATACAAACTTAATGTAAACCACTCCAAACTTCAATGCAAAAAAATTGACTTCAGCAACAGACTTTGCAGTTTCTTTCCCAAATCTCCAAAACTTCAACCTTAGACTGCCTACCATCAACCTCACCTCATTTTTAACAGGTCTGTAAGGGGTGTGCACAAGTGCACCATCGTGCCTACTGTCCGTGTCCTGATGTCCCCATGTATTTGTAAAATAGAAACATAGAAACATAGAAGATTGACGGCAGGAAAAGAGCTCGCGGTCCATCTAATCTGCCCTTATACTATTTCCTGTATTTTATCTTAGGATGGATATATGTTTATTCCAGGCATGTTTAATTTCTTGTACTCATAGCCATGCTTGTACTTATATATTCACAATCACATTTATACTTTGTTTATACTTTGTAATCATATACAAGCTTGACAAAATAAATAAATAAAAATAAATATTTCATGCCTATTTCTCCAAATAAACTGCTTTTCAGAAACAGAGGGTTTTTTTTTAATTTGCTTTCAAATATGTGAATCTTCTCCTCCCTTTTTAATGGTTCGCACAAATTAGCTTTGCTGCTATTAATATCTTGAAACATGATTTATCTTGCCAGCTGTAAATATATCCCTTTTACAATGCTGGTGTCCCTTGAATTTTGAAAATGATCTCCTAATATATGGGAGCTAATTAACTGCTTCTTTGTAGAGATAATGGCATTTGCAATGAGAACACTGGTATTCCTTTTTCCAATACTCCTCTAAATTGAAAAGCTCCAACAATTCACTGTGATATGTTTTCCTATTATACTAAGAATTACAATAGAGAATTCTTTTCAAAATTATCATTTTCATTTTTTACAAGTTAGTGATCCAACTGAGATGGATTGGATATGTCCAGTTCCATCTTGTGCAGAACAGACAATTACTGCCAAACAGATGGAACAGATTTCTAAGAGATATTTGTGCAATGAAAGATTCCTGGGGTTTGATCTGGGAAATTGGATATAGAGATCCTGATCATAGGCAGATCAATGCATGGGAGACCCTCTGGAGTCTGAAATATTTACTTCTATATACCCCACCCCCAAAAAATGAACAAATCATAAATGTTAGAAGACAGGACTATCCCAATAGCTGACAATACCACCACTTCAAAAAATAAACACTCCAGTGTAAGATCAAACTGATTTTACTCCTTTCTGAAAACAAAAATTACTCTATTGACTGGCCAACTGTGGGACTTTCAACTCCCACCATCTTACTTCCAGACCAGGTGGTATACGTAAACCTTCTAAAAACAAATAAATAAAACCTATGTCTCCCAAATTTTTAAACTCATGTTCTCAACTTCACCCAATGATTTTAAAAGTGTGTGATAAAAATATATGGATTTTTAAAATAAATAAAACTATATGGAAAATCCACAAATGTCCAGATTTTAAAATAAAAATAAATAATATTCTGATTTCAGACTTCCTATTTTTTACTTTCTACTATTTTTGTAAAACATTCCATGTGACTGTGGGTTTTTTCCCCACAGAAATAAAATAGAGTTAAATAGTATGAATATTGACATTCCCCGTGTAGGACCCAGCCGGCTAAGTTTCTGAATAATAGAGGTGAATATTTTGCCTGTGGAAGAGAAGATCTTTGCATTTTGCAAAGAATATTAAAAAGATTCAGTATTTTTTTTAAGTTCCTTCTTTGATGAGAAATACCATAGTAATCAAAACCTGGGTCCTGGGTCCAGGATCTTAGATAAGCTTATCCAGGAAGACATAGTGTGTTTTGGTGCCCCTGACTATGTCTTATTTGGTACTAGCTATCAGACAGGAAGATTATTTAAACTTTTTGCTTAAATGATTTATTTGCCCTTGAAGAATTTTAGCTTTCAGATATTTTTACCCAGAAATCTATCCTTGTTAAGAAAAAGATGGATGTTGGCCAAACTGGGTGGAATTTCTTGCAGTTATCTATCTATTCTATTCAGAATGTTGTGTTATCAGATTAATCTGAGAATCTCATTTCTTTTTATTTCACTTCATCTTTAAAAAGTGGTTTTGAGGTCTTATTTTTAAGATAAAGTTGTTTCCTTGAAGGACATTCTTGCACATTAATTATCTAAACAATTCCTTACACATAATATTTTTAAAAAGTTGAGTCAAAATTGTTTTCTTTCTCCTCTAAATGAGAGACATTTCAAGAGATGATTTTCAGTTACAGTGCAGTTCTATTAATTAAAATTAATCACTCTTTACAAAGGTACTGAGCAAATATCTAAAAGTAAAGGCATCCTGAGGGAAATCTTCCTTTATCAATAACTTTTTAAACAATAATTAACAATTATTAACTTTTTAATAGGCCAGCTTATCTACTAATACTCCAACAGTGTAAAGCATAGAAGGACCGCATTTACGCTGGTCATGGAGGCCGGTGCCCGCCCACATGGGCAGTGACAGGTGTGCGCACCTATGTACGAGATTTTGCTTCTGCACATGCGCAGAAGCAAAGAAATCAACAAAAATTGCCAAAATCTCATGCGAGGATGCTTGCACATGAGAGAATTTGGCTATTTTCACCGATTTCTTTGCTTCCGTGCTGATGCAAAAAAAGGCTGAAAATCACCAATTTTTGCTGATTTCTTTGCTTCTGTTCATGCGGAGAAGCAAATTCTTGTGGTGGGGCATGGGGGCATGAGGTGTGTGGCAGTGACATGCAGATGTGCACATATCACCATTTCCGCTAACAGATCGTCAATCCCAGGCGTACCGGGGGCAGCCCAATACTGGGGTAAAGTTGTCCTGAACCACAAATATATAAACACATCTGAAACCTTTACTCAAGGATTCTAAATGGGGTGGGAATCAGAGGTGGGTTCTTCCTGTTTGCAGTAGCAACCCACCAATCATGAAGGGATCAGATATTAATGTGTTGTGATTGGGGGTTATATGTGACAGACAGAGACACACACAGAGAGAGACAGAGAAATAGACAGAGGGTCATGTTCCAAATAATACTAGCTCAATGCAACCAAGGAAAGAAATGTAGAAAGAGCAGAAAAATACTGCAAAGAATTGTCACAAAAACCCTGTCCTTGTGCACATATGTAAACAAACAAACAAACAAACAAACAAACAAACAAACAAAAAGCTGAGCTTCAGTTGGGCTGCCCTGCCTGCTTTCTTCAAGATTTTGCCCTCTCCTCTGTAGACATCCATGTTCTGAAAAAGTAGCTGAAAATGAAACAGGTTAAAATATTGAGGGATTTCTGCATAACGTTTTGTCTCATAACACACCGGATCAAAAAGAAAAAAGTGTAGATAATTGATATGGGAATACAGGAAGATAGTAAGCTAGAAGACAAAGAATTGGAAAAGATCTCAAAGCATCAAGATCTGAAAGCTGAAACTGAAACATTATGGAATAAACTGGTCACAGTGGGCCCAGTGGAAAAATATCGAACAGCACTTGGAAAATTTGCATATTGATAAAATTTCTACCTGACAATTACAAAAGGCTGCACTGCTGGATCTGCACATAGATCACGGAGATATATCATGTCATCCTAGTTCCTTATGAAGAGTTTGATGCATCCAACACTAATTAAAGAATTGGTAGCTGTGATTGCAGATAATAATTATTTTGTTATTGGAGTTCTTTTTATATTACCTTCTGCTCACCCACAGTAAATTGTTTTAATATTTCCCCAAACATTTGATTTACTGCTATGTTTACAGCTCTGCTGTAAACATAGCAGTAAGGACTGCTGTAAACATAGCAGTAGGACTCTCACTCAGAGGCTGGTTATCTTAGGGATCATCTTTCCCAGGAAAAGTTTGACCTTCCAACACAGCTAACTAGAGAGTGTCTTCTATTATCGCGAGGGTTCCGTTCCAAGACCCCTCGCGATAATCGATTTTTCGCGATGTAGGTTTGCGGAAGTAAAAACACCATCTGCGCATGCGCGCCCTTTTTTTCTATGGCCGCACATGCGTAGATGGTGGAGTTTGCGTTCCCCGCCGCCCACGCAAAGGGGAAATCCCGATTCGGCTCCTCGCTGCTGCTGCGCTACCGAGCAGATCAGCTGCTGGGCGGCTGAAGGAACCTTCCCTGGGTCTTCCTGGCCGCCCACACAAAGGGGAAACCCCGGCTCCTCGCTGATGCCCCCGCTCGCCCGCCCGCTGCCCGCCGCCCGCCAACAAGAGGGGGAGATATAGAGAAAGAGAGAGAAGGAAAGAAAGAGATGAGAGAGGGAGGAAGAGAGTGTGAGAGAGGAAGAAGCAAGATAGAGAAAGAGAGAGAGAAAGAAAGATGAGAAAGGAAGGAAGAGAGTGACGTCATCGGGTGGAAAAATCGCGATATAGCATTTCGCGAAGATCGAGATCGCGAAACTCGAGGGATCACTGTATATAATATTTAATAATATATAATAAATATAATATTTATATAATAGGGTTACAGGATCAGTATGTATATCTCTTTCCTTCTCTTTAAGCCTCCAGCAATTTAGAGAGGAAAGACATATTGGCAATGAACCAGGGCCGTTTTGACACTGACAGGTCCGGGAGCAGAATCTTCATATGCCACCTATAAATATGTATGCATGCACTCATGCATATACTTTCTCTCATCGGCACACACTTCTCCCTACTTCCTATGTATTGCAATTGCTTTTCCTTCTATTACAGGTCCAATGCTTTCAATGTACCAGGAAATCCCAAATATTGATATTTTTTTTTTGCTTAAAAAACGTTATAGTTATTTAATTAGTTCTACAAATGTCACAAGCAACTAATCCCCTGGTCATTTCAAATTTTTAAGCATCCTGCGAGGATACTTCCCATCACTGCCCTCATCCTGCCAGCTGTAAGAAGAAGAGATGAAGGAAGCAAAAGGCAAAGTTTAGAGACGTGCAAGAACACCCTTTAACTCTCTGCCGTTTTCCTTCTAGGAAATGAAAGAGGTTGTGGAAAGCATGTCTTGTCTGAATTGCTTAGGTACTATTGTGATGGAGAGATTCAGGTCAATCCATCTTCTCTTTCCATCCATAACAAATTTAATGCCAAGTTGTCCTTGAATATAATTATAAAAACAAAAACGTCTAAAGCTTTAACATTTTCTCTCATTAGGATAGTGCTTCATATACTTCAATTCCCAGAATTCCTCAGACAGCCCACATATGTATGCTTATTAAAGAAAGTCCTATGAAGAGAAAGGCCTAAGAAAGGTCCTAAGGCCTTTTGGAAGGGTTTTTTTTTTTTTAATGGCTGTTTACCCAGGTTGGTGCTCAGATTATGTTGACTTTACCATTATTGATTAATCATTCTACTATTCTGCCCATTCTACCACCTCTTACAATACTAGACAACACAGTATCAACAGCAGAGATGTTCAAATTTCTAGATTCTATCAGATAAATGAAGATCAATTGTTCAAAATCATATTCCAATACAACAGCCAATACCTCAAGCTCAACAACCACTACCTCAAACTTATTTATTTTTGTTTTATTTATTTTATTTATTAGATTTGTATGCCACCCCTCTCCGAGGACTCAGTTATACACAACCACATACATCTACTAACCATCCAAACAATATATCCTTACTCATCAAAGACACCCTTGAGTGTGAACAGAAACATAACAATCTTATTTGGGCTGCATGTCACTGATAAACCTGATATTTTACAGGTTTGCAAAATTATAGAACCAACAATGTCTCTTTAAGACATCATTGATGGTCCTGAGTTCAAGTATAGAGATGGTTTGGTGGTCCCACAATTCTGCAGGGTAGTTTGTAAGGATGAATCCATCATATGTAAATTCATCCATACTATAAACTCTATAGAAATATATACCAATCCCAGAAAACTTTGCTCATGACCTGACCTATCCATCCTATAATGAATCTGCTCCCATAAACTCATGATCTTAAAAGACTTCAAGACCAAGGATATACTGAACTATACATAGACTATTGCACTAATCCCATCAAAATTAAGTCCCGCAATCCATCATCCAACCCTCCATCACCAAAAACCAAACTTTCATCATCCAAAACCAAACCCTCATCACTCAAAACTAGAAATGCATGCTCCTTACTTCCTCAATATCACCCACTGCAAGCTAATTAATGCAAGAAGCATCATAAACAAAATACCAAAC
The DNA here is from genome assembly GCF_031021105.1 of Erythrolamprus reginae. NCBI lineage: Eukaryota > Metazoa > Chordata > Lepidosauria > Squamata > Dipsadidae > Erythrolamprus > Erythrolamprus reginae. The sequence continues at coordinate 68,545,133 of NC_091951.1, read as the reverse complement.
TCCCCTTTTTACAAAAAAACCCTGCTAAATTTGACATTATATCTGTCTGTGAAACATGGCTGAACACTTCCCTCCCTCAATCCATTATTACAATAAGAGACTATCACATTTACCGGTCTGATTGTGAAACCTGTAGAGGAGGTGGAGTTACCATTTTCTGCAAAAAATCACTAAACCTTAAAAAAAATCCAAGTTGGACATGAACTCAATCTTCCAGAGACCATCATCGGTTGAGCCTCAGTGATGCAATGGTTAGAGTGCAGTACTCCAAGCTACTGCTGATCACCAGCTGTCAGCAGTATGGCAGATCGAAACTCACTAGGCTCAAGGTTGACTCAGCTTTAATAATAATAATAATAATAATAATAATAATAATAATAATAATAATAATAATAATAATAATAATAATTATTATTATTATTATTATTATTATTATTATTATTATTAATTAGATTTGTATGCCACCCCTCTCCGCAGACTCGGGGTGGCTCACAGCAATAATAAAACAATGTACAATGTGACAAATCTAATGTTTAAAAGAAAACACATTAAAAACCCAACATTTAAAAACCATGCAACACAAGCATACCATACATAAAACTATATAAGCCTGGGGGAGATGTCTCAATTCCCCCATGCCTGGCAATATAGGTGGGTCTTAAGCAATTTACGGAAGACAAGGAGGGCTGGGGCCACCACAGAGAAGGCTCTTTCCCTGGGGCCCGCCATACTTCATTGTTTAGTCGACGGGACCCGGAGAAGGCCAACTCTGTGGAACCTTATCAGCCGCTGGGATTCGTGCGGATGGTCCCGGAGGTATTCTGGTCTGATGCCATGTAGGGCTTTATAGGTCAGTAAAATGAGGACTCACATTGTTGGGGGCAATATGCTTACTCTCTGTAAACCACTTAGACAGGGCTGTAAAGCACTGGGAAGCGGTATATAAATTTAAATGCTATTCCTATTGCTATCCTCTGTGAACTGACCAATACCACACTTCGCTTCCTACTACGCTACAAAGCCCCTGATTACGACATCATACACAGAAACAAGTTAACATGGGCAGCCTGCTATCCAACACCCTCTCATTTTCTAGGTGACCTCAACCTACCTCATATTAACTGGGTCCTAAATGAATGTTCAACTGAACCCATTCCCACACTTGGAAAACTTAATGAATGAATGAGTAGGGAGAAGAAAGCAGAAGCAGATGAGGTAGCCTTATGAGGTCATAATCTAGGAAAGGTTTTAAATCCAAGAGAAGGGTACAAATACACATAATCCCATTCATTGAATGAAAGTTTGAAGTTACAAAAGCATTGAGGAAAAATGACATAATCTGTCCAAACACTTATAACCAGCACAGCATGGTCATATGATCAAAATTCAGACATTTGGCAACCAGTATAGATTTATGAAGGTTGCAGAGTCGTGGCATTATGTGATTGTCATATGTGACCTTCCCAATCAGCTTCTGACAACAATTCAAGGGAGGAAGCTAAGTTTTCTTAATGACATCATGATTCACTTAGCAACTGAAGTGGTTCAATTATTATGCACAGCAAAAAACAGTTGTAAAGTCAGGCAAGATTCACTTAACAATTGTCTTGCTTATTCTGGAAATTCTAGTTGCATTGTTGGTCTTGGGTTGAGGTCTACCTATAGCTGTTTGTTACAAGCAAGACTTGTGGGCATATCTAGGAATTTAGTCTTAAAATCACTTCTAAAATCATGATTAGTTACCTAAATGTATTAGGATTCATTTGAATTAAGAGGCCAAAATTAAATAGTGCAAAATTGTTATGCGCCTGAATTATATCAACTGAAAATTTGCCCATATTTTAAACAGAGCTGAAAAAAGAGCTAATAATAAGCTTCATTAATTAAACGGTGGTTTGTAAGTTACAATAACCCACTATTCTTCTTTATTTTGTATTTTATCTCAGTAAAACCTTACAGAGAAGGCAGGGTGACCTCTGTGCTAGGCATATGAGAAACACCGAAAATGATGGCTAGTTAATTATGGTACCAGCCAGAAACATATCTAACAATGACAGAATGCAAATTGTATGCTTCTTACATATAAAACAGCAAAAATAGCTTTAAGGCAATCCAATGTTCTCCAGCTGAGAACTCTCCCAAACAATATTATTACAGAAGTTTATTTCTTAGCAATAGAAACTCAGAAATCCCCAGGAGCTCGCAAAGTCATTTTAAATACAGTATAACCAATTCAGGAAATCCAAAACTATATATTAGTTGAGGTTAATATAATATGGAGAACCCTGTTGCAACTAATATGAGGTTCTATTATTGCTCTTCAAGATATCTGCAAATCATTTCCTTGCCATGTAATTTGCTTAAAAACCATGCCCAGTTCCATAGAACCACAACCAATTACATTTTCCCCTAAGTGAAGAAGGATAAACATATTTGTGTAAGTCAAAAGCTATACTTTGGTTGAAAACCAGACAGAGAAGTGGAAATGTATGAACAGTAGAGCCACCACAAATTAGATGGCTTTATCTCACGGATGTCAAAGGTGACTTGCTGCTTCAAATAAAAAGACCCTACTTGTAGTGAAAGGAAAAATGATTATATTATGGGTCTTTCCTATACTACATTCCCAGAGGCTACTTGGTGACCTACAGGGATCACTCTGAAGGACAAGGGTTCCACTTACTCTGTAAGACCATCTTTGTTAAATGCAGATTTCATTACTAACTCAATCTTTCCTGAAATCCTTATGTAGGATATATACATGGATGGGTGGCCTAAATAGGAAAGTGCTCTGAAGAGCAATTCACTTTAGCAGTGGCTATTCCCATCACTCCACAGGAGAGAAGTAAGTAAAAAGGACAAGCTGTCAAGAGATATAGCTGAGTCTAGGAGATGTAAGCAGATGGGGGAAACATGCAGCACAATAAGGGTGTTCAGAAGATTAGGTAGTTTCTATACGAGAGTGAAGATTTGTTCTCCAAGCTTGTAGGTTGGTTTCCGAATGTTTTGTTACCACGCTAGGTAACATCTTCTGCAAAGGATGTCAGTGTCAGCGCTCTTCTGTCTAGAAGGACTTTGTATAGCCAGTAGGTCTTGTGATAAATCAGGTATGTTAAGAGATGTTGTGGTTAGCTCTGGCCCAGCTCCCGTCCCAAGGAATGTGGAGGTGGAGGTGGGGAAAACATCCACATGCCACAGGCCTGTTTTGCTCCCGACAGAGTCTGCCAGCGAATTATCCTTTGATGAAGGAAGTGTGGGTGACATGGAAGGGGGGGGGGGGGGGTTGGCAGACAACTCAAGGGGAGATCAATCATCTTTATCTTCTCTGGATTCAGATCAGGAATGTATGACAGACCCACGCATGCATAGAGTTATGCAAACTAGAGAACAACTTAAGAAATATTACAGGAGATAAGAGAGGCCACCTGTGTTTGGGTGGGGCTCCAGTAATTAGAGCTGCTGATAAAATAGTAGCATGCTGGCTTGGCCTTTGTGGAAGATTATCTGATCGTAGTTCGTCAAGGTGAATTCTTGTTTCCTGATTGTATTCAAGACTGTGTTTGGATTTCTGGATTCCTGGACTTTGGATTACACTTCATTGTGAGTGTTTATCACTGTTTGGACAACAGTAGCTGTGATCCAATTTCACAGTTACTGATTTAATCATTGGACTTCGTTCTTGTATTGTATTTCAGCTGTGCCTTGTTGCTACAAGAAATCCCTTTAAGTTTAAAAGGGAGTTTTTTCTTCTCTTCTGTTGATAAAGAACATTTATTTGCCTTCTATCGTGTGTGTGTGTGTCTGGTTGGACTAATTAACCTGTAATTAAGGGCGGTTGGCACAGGCTGGCAGAACAAGAGACAGTCTTATAATGTGTCAGGTGTGAGTCAGCAGTGAGAGCCTTGTGGTGGTCTTGTGTTTCTATAAATTATTGTAGAACTGATTTCCTTTTAGGGAAGGGAATCACACTGGCCCTTCAATAGGGGTGCTAGTGGCCATATTGAGAAAAGGACAAAAATGTTTGACATAATTTAAATGTATTTTAATTTAAATTAATCTAAAATAAATTTGGAATTGGAATGCCCCACATTCTTTGATCTAGTGGTTAAGGTACCTAGCTAGAAAGCAAGGTACTATGGGTTCCAGTCCTGCCTTAGCCATGAAAACCGAGTGATGTTTGGCCAGTTATTCTAGTTCTTAGCTCAACTTGCCTCACAGGATTGTTGTTGTGGGGAAAATTGGAGGAGAGAGGAATATTAGATAGATTCACTGTCTTAAGTTGTTTATAAAACAAAATAAAGTTGGGATATAAATTAAATAAATAAATAAATAAATAAATAGCAATAGCAATTAGACCGCTTCATAGTGTTTACAGCCCACACTAAGCAATTTACAGACCCTGCATATTGCCCCCAATAATCTGAGTCTTCATTTTACTGACTTCTTAAAAATGGAAGGCCGAGTCAACCTTGAGCCTGGTGAGATTCGATCTGCCAAAATGTTGGCAGCGGATGATCCACAGAAGTAACTTGCAGTACTGCATTCTAACTACTGCACCACCACAGCTCATATGTTTCTTTTTTATTGAGAGTAACAATTTGATTTCAGTGGCAATATGAAATGTTATATTATAGGGCAAACTAAGATAATTATATGGGTGCTGACAATTAGCTGAATTCTGTTAAACTTTGTTAAATGTCTTTCACTCCTTTTAAAAATACAAGATCTGGTTCATAGAACCAAAAGTTAAGAAGGGAAAGGAAAGGTTGGTTAATAAAAGTTTTCACATGACTTAGAAACTATAAAGTTTTTAATCAACTTCCTTTTCAATGGAACCCCTTTTGTTCAGATACCTATTTCCCAATACAATAAACGTCTGCATTAAATCCACCCTCCAGACAGCTCAACAGCTATTAATTCCTGCATCTGATAAATTATCCATACCATTTCAGGTATTATGCTTTTCATTTTAGTCCCTTATTGATTATCATTTTATTACTGTACCTTTAATTTTTCTTGGGTCATTAATATAGAGAGATTTTTGTTCCTTGCTGAGTGTTTGGAAATCAAATCTTTGAAAAATGACTCTGTGTGAAATGAAAATGAGGATTGAGCTGTCTTTCTTTTCCTTGACTGAATTACACTTACTCTGCTCCCATCAGCATATTTTAAAAAAAAATATTAAATATATATCCTTCCCTTTATGAATTCTACAAAACTGAAAAAATTCTAGGACCTGAAATCAAGATGTAAAGTATAATCTATCTTTAGATTAATTTTAATGATATAACTGATCTTGGGATCAATATGTACTGATGGGAGGGGTATCCATTCTTGGGTTTCAGAGGGATTCAATGGGACAGATTCTCCATGCTAAAGCATCTTTTCCTTATTTATTATAGAAGTGTCATTTAGTCAAATAGTAAATTTAGTCAAAGAGGCAGTTATATTATTGCAGTTTTCCATTTCATGAATATTTATTTTAAAATATATTGGAGTTATTATAACAAATTGAATAGGCATGCAGCCACCAAGGTTCTTCTCTCTCATGAAAGTTTAGATTCTGGAACATTTGGTATATGAAAGTAATTTAATATAAGGAGAAGAAGGAGGAGAAGGCGAAGTGGAAGAAGAAGAGACACAACTCACAACCAAAGAGCTAAGTTGCTCTTGCTGGCAGCTGATCATCCAACAATGGATAACACTGCTACTAATCACCTCCCTTTCAGGACTAGGCGCTGGCATGGAGCTTTATGGAGACCTCAAAAGTTTAATTGACCCTAATTCATCCTTTTCCATCCAAATAGACCTCGACTTTGTCTCACATTGGTCTAACACCTGGCAACTTCAAATATCAACCAGCAAATATTCTACCCTCCACATCGGCAAAAAGAATCCGAAACTCATATATAACTCATATATAAACTGAATAAACAAAATCTCACTGCCAACCCACACTCAGTAAAAGACCTTGGAATACTAATACTAATCTAAGTGCCAAAGCCCACTGCAACAATATTGCCAAAAAGGCTTCTAGAGTTGTTAACCTGATCCTACACAGCTTCTGCTCTGGCAATCTCACAGTACTCACCAGAGCCTACACAATTTTTGCAAGATCCATCCTTGAATACAGTTCATCTGTCTGGAACCCATACCACATCTCGGACATCAACACCCATGAAAATGTCCAAAGATACTTCACCAGAAGAGCTCTTCACTCCTCCACTTGAAACAGAATACCCCACGAAAGCAGAATATCAATCCTAGGTCTAGAAAGCTTAGAACTACGTCGCCTAAAACACGATCTAAGTATTGCCTACAAGATCATATGCTGCAATGTTCTACCTGTCAATGATACTTCAGCTTCAATCGCAACAACACAAGAGCACGTAACAAATTCAAACTTAATATTAACCGCTCCAAACTTGACTGTAAAAAATATGACCAAGCAACCGAGTTGTCGAAGCGTGGAACTCATTACCTGACTCAGTAGTGTCAACCCCTAACCCTCAACTTTTTTCCCTTAGACTATCCACGATTGACCTCTCCAGGTTCCTTAGAAGTCAGTAAGGGGCATGCATAAGTGCACCAGTGTGCCTTCCGTCCCCTGTCCAATTTTCTCTCCTGATCTCATTTATCTTTTCTTCCTTTCATATATGATCTCCTATACTTTTATATCTTTTCTTCTATTCATTTCTTTAGCTATATTACTACATATCTATTCTCTTCAATGTGCATTATGTATTGGACTAGATAGATAGATAGATAGATAGATAGATAGATAGATAGATAGATAGATAGATAGATAGATAGATAGATAGATAAATAACAATAACCCCTTTTTGAACCTCAAACATTTACTGGAACACCTTTTTACTCCCAGCAATTTCTCAACCTGTTGAAAGGTCCATCATCACCATTTGGGTGTTGATACTAATCCCTTTGGAGATCCCGATCTGAATCAATTCTTTATTTTCAAGCAGGAATATACTCTTGAAGCTTCCTATAAACTGTTACTTGATCCTTGCAGAGATGCTTGGACTTTCCATGTTTATCTTACAAAATAAGGTGCTTTATTACAGAGAACACATCCAATTCACTATTTATTAACTCCTTCTCAAAAGAAAATGCCCTACTTCTTCAGAATTACTGTCTGTACATTCACACATTTCATCATGACATTATCAAATAAAATGAACATTGAAAATGCTGGTAATTTAGGCTAGGAACAATTGATCTTTGCCAAGAATGAATTAAGAGCATAGGCTTCCCAGGTTCAGAAAATGAAGCATAGACTGAGAGAATTTTGGGGTGGAAAATGTCTCAAAATCAATCTGTCCTCTCCTAAAACAAGGTATGCAATCAAAATATTTCTGTTACAGTACTGTTTATCAGTACTGTATTCCAATACTGGAAACATTTTCAATTTATCTGACTAGAGCAGAAGCAGATGGTCTTATTCCATTAAAGTCTAGTTCCATTTTGGGGAGAGGTGAAGAGAACGTATACATTTAGAAGGAACCTCAGTTTCACTGTTTGGTGCACTGCATTCTTTAACCATGAGCAATTATGTGACAGTTTTGAGTGGTAAGAAACTTTTTCAGGGGCGGTGTGGTTTTTTGCAGTATGGGAAACAAAATAATAACAGTAATCATGTTGAGGATATTTCCTTCTTAAACTCAATAGAGAAAATTTGATCAAAGCAATCAACACCTGGACAATACCAGTCATTATATACACAGCTGGAATACTGGACTCAAGCAGAATTAAAAGTCCTGGATGAGAAAAGCAGAAAAATAATGAAAATGAATCATGATCATCATCCATTCAGCAATATTGGCAGACTCTACTTATCAAGGAAAATGGCTAGGTAGAAAATGTTGCAAGTTCACTAGGCAGTTTTAAAGAATAATTTTTTAAAAGTGCAATTGGAAGAAAACCTCAAGGACAATGAAGAAGATGTACTAAAGCTGGTACACCACGAATACTTACTAAATGTTTGAGAGACAAAATTGGTCTATAACAAGTGAACAAAACAAAAGAGACATGGCAAGTATTATATACAAGGCCAGTGCATTTTTTTTAAAAAAAATAAAATTGTTAACAACAAAACCTGACAAACTCTCAAAAGCAGGAAAATCAAAGAAGGACACAGAGGAGATAATTCTGGCTACACAAGACAAGAACAAATGCACATAAAGCCAGAATATAAAAGACAGCCACTGGTAGCACATGTTGCCTCTGCAAATAAGCCAAATAAACAGTGGATCACCTGATTAGTTTCTAATAATACAAACTGACTACAAAGAATGGCATCACAAAGAAGCAATAATAATGCGTTGGAATATCTGCAAGAAATACCAAGCAACAAGTGGGACCACAAAACAGACCTCCCCTCCCCTCAAGGGAAAATAAAACATAAAAAAGTAGCTAAAGTGATACTACTGGTAGGACATTAGAATTCAGATAGAGAAGCACCTGCCACATAACAGCTCAGACTTAACTATTGCCAACAATATAGGGGGGAAACGTTTGGATAGTAGACATTGCAGTACTTGAAGATGATGAAAGAGATAAAGGAATAGAAGAGAAAAACCGAGAGTTAACCTGGAGATAATGGTAAAGAAGAGAAGAGAAAGAACTGAAGAAAATCACAAAATGCAAAGACCTCCAAATAGAAGAACAAAGGTTGCAAAAGAAAGCAAAGGTAGTACCAATAGTAATTGATGCTTCCTGCAATAACACCAGAGGAACTGCAAAAAACCTGCACTACTTGAAACATTGTATATTTTAAGAAGATACTTGATTGATACCTAGGATGCTGGCAGAAACCCATATCAACCCTTAGCACCAGGCTATGGTATTTGTGCCCCATTTTAAAATGTTCAGTTGACTGAGTTTCATGTTTAATGAACAAAAGAGATAATCAAGTGTCATGAGACTTTATCAATCTTCTCCTTGAATTTAGTTATACTTAATCAGCCCCAATTGACACAGATTGAATTGTTTTGCAAGTTATTTGCTATACATCAGAAATATCCAAACCTAGATTGGCATTTCCACAGCTTTCTATGCATGTGGGTGAGGCTAGGAATCTGTTTAACAGGTAAAATATTTGATGCTGTTTCTCTGTGACATACATAAATTCCCATATTGTATTCTGAATAGACTTTGTATCACATTCATGGTACAGTAGCTCACTTGCTGGCTCCAGTTTTCCCCCATTAAGACTTTATCTATCTTTAGCTTCAACTGCTCCTAAGCTTGTACTGGCAATGTACTAGCAATATCAGAAGAGCTTTGAAGGCCCTCCAGGAGCGAGACCAAGTCTTTGAGCAGCTGGTACTATTGTATGGTTCTGAGAAGCAAAGCTGGGGGTCTCACACAAAGCATAATTCAAAGGCCTGGTTTTTACAGCTTTTACAGGATTAACAGCATTTAATGGCACTTGAGAACTGGATGCAAAAAGGAAAAAAAATCTTCCTGCTCAGGGGATGTGTCCATTCTAAGCAAGTTTGAACTTAATTTTGGCCTTCAATTGGCAGGTGAAGTGTTATACAACCCAGGTATGATGCTTCCACCCTGTTGAGAGGATAAGTGGTGTTCTTGTTATTCCATATGGGCCCCCTGTTAGATTATAATAATACAATCTTGAAAAGGGAGTTCTTCATTATAGTCACTGAATGAATGTCTTTTATTATTATAAGCAGTTTATTATAAAACCAGAAGAGAATGAAATCTGAAATCAACCCAGCTGGAATATTGGAGCCCTCAGCACGATAGTCAATAGACACCTATTTGGGGAAATTATTTCCAGAAGGCATGACAAGAGACTTTTATGTCTTTCTCCCTTCTTAACTGAATTTAGTCTATTACTAATTCTTTTCTCTCTAATGTCTAAGGGGGGGGGTTACTTTCATATATTTTGTAGCCCACAAAATCATTCATGCAGTCCTCATAAATGAGACTATTGTATTTAGTGGGCTTGATATATTACTTTTCATTTTCCCAAAAGCAATTCTCAAGGAGGTTTTGATTGTGTTCCAATTATTCTGATCAAAGGCAACAATAGTGGCCTGACAGATTATTTCTGAGTCACTAGCACATTTCTTAATGAAGCCAAATGAACCGTAAAATTATAGTAAATGTGGAGTTACCTGCATTTGGTGTGTCTCTTTTCTAACTATAAAAGGTATCAGGGAAAAATGTCTATAAAAAGAGCTCTTTCGGTTATTCTTGTGAAAGAAGGCAGGCAAATAGTGATGGGCACCAAGAGGTGGTTTCTTTTGTCTGATCTACAGATCTGAGTTTTTGTTAGAATTAAATTCAGCAGCGACAAAAAGTTTCCTCTTCTTGTTTCCCCATACTGTCAAGCATGACTCACTTATTTCCTATGTTAACACAGATCCTCTCTTTGACTTAGTTATACTGTTTGTAAAATGTGCATCTATAGAAAAGAAGTTAAATGTTTACAGAGCCTATAAAATGAGGCAATACATCAGCATAAGAACATCAAAAGTAGAACTGAGTAGTGGACTCATAAGTCTGCTTGTGTTGGAAGAAATATTTTTCTACTTAATATTATTTATTTATTGTAAGAATATACAGTTGTCTGCAGAATCCAGTCACAAGATGGGAATCCTGACTCATTAACATGATGAAATTGGGTTTTCTCATCAGCTTTCTAGAAACAGATTATGTTTCTAGCAGAGGTGGGTTCCTGGTGGTTCAGATCAGTTCTATAGAATGCATAAGGGGAATTTCCCCCCACTCACTGAACCAGCAGTGATGGCCGGCTGGAGACACCCCCCAATCTGGCTCACTCAGCAGTGCCATAGGCAGCGCCATCTTGTTTTTCACAGCATGGGAAGAAGCGAACCAGCAGTGAGGTAAATCAAAACTCACCCATGGTTTCTAGATTCTGAAAGTATAGATGATGAAAGAAAGAAAAAACAACAGTAGTCCCTCGCTATATCGCGCTTCACCTACTGCGGCTTCACTTCATCGCGGGTTTTCAAGAAATATTAATGAGAAAAATCATTCGCGGATCTTCACTGGTTCGCAGGTTTCTGAGGAAGTCGATCGGCACATTTAAACAGCATGCGGAACTCGATCGGCAGGTTTTTCAAAAAATATATATCTAAAATTGTAAATACTGTATTTAAATACTGTAAGAGTGTGGGAAGGGTTTCTAAACACTTAAAACAATGAAAACTTACCAAACAATTACAATATAAATACTTAAATAAGTACTATCAGTCGATAAATTCCCCATCGCGGATTTCACCTATCGCGGCCGGGTCTGGAACGTAACACCCGCGATAGGCGAGATCTTACTGTAGTTTAGGGAATGGTGTTTTAATCCTCTGATATTTATTCATTCATATAATGAACCTCATTATACTCAAAGAGACCTTTTTTCTGAGTTTATACACATAGATTGCAGTGTTCAGCAATGTTCTTTGCACTTCTGCCAGGATAAACACTGAAATAAGGAGGTGGGTTGCTTTTATTTGTATAGAGATTTTTTTTAAAAAAAAAATGATTCCCCCAAGTGGCCCTTCCCCTAAAATTAAAGCGGGCAAAGTAAAAAGTAAAGTAATAAAAGAAAGGAAGCCACAAGGATATCTTAGTGTTGAGGAAGGAAAATGAGGGTAGAAAAGAAGAAAATAATTTTCCTCCAAAACATAGGGAAAAAATGGTTCCTCTGAACAAGCAAGAATTGAGAAGAAAGTTGATTAAGATAAAAATAACATAGAAATGTCATTCCCAATACTTAACAAGTTTCTCCAGTAAAACGGTGGTGGTAGGCATATCTCCTGTTCCTTTAAATTGTCATCATTCAATTCAATTTATTAGATTTGTATGCTGCCCCTCTCCGCATAAACTTGGTTCATGCAGCAAGTATATAGTAGGGACAGCAAAGCGAATAAACACATTAACCCATATAGTATACAGTGTTCCCTCGATTTTCGTGGGTTCAAACTTCGCAAATAGCCTATACCACAGTTTTTCAAAAAATATTAATTAAAAAATACTTCCCGGTTTTTTCCCTATACCACGGTTTTTCCCACCCAATGACATCATATGTCATCGCCAAACTAATAATTTTTGCAAATAAATAACAAAAAAAATAATTATTGTTAATAAATAATTATGTTTATAAATATCAGGATCACTAAGTGTCTTATTCAATGGTGAGTACCAGTAATAGTGGTGAGTAAATGATTGTTAAGGGAATGGGAAATGGTAATTTAGGGGTTTAAAGTGTTAAGGGATGGCTTGTGATACTGTTCATAGCCAAAAATGGTGTTTTTACTTCCGCATCTCTACTTCACGGAAATTCGACTTTCGCGGGCGGTCTCGGAACGCATCTCCCGCGGAAATCGAGGGAAGAAGAGTGGCAGAAGAGAAGCATTTTTCAATTAAAACTTTATCAAGCAGTTCCCTAAAAATTTGCCCATGTTTTGTGACCCACCAATGCCAGTCAACTGAAGAATGGTATTCAAACCTTGATGTCAAAGAAGCAAAACATATACAGTATGGATAAAACAGAAAGTTCCCAAGAACAGACCCACTTGGATTGCATAGCAATAATTCATAATTAATATTATTGAAATATGGCACCATCTCTAGAATGTCACTGTGGCCAGTCACTATACCTTAAAAAAATAATTACCAATAATTAATTAAAAAAACGATGGTCATCAAGGAGAAATCCAAACAAAATGATTAACAGAGAACCTATGATCATATCACTCTAACTCTCAATGAGCTGTCTAATCTCTTGATCCCAGCCCTGAAATGCATCCAGATCTTCAACACATCCCAAAAGACCAATTGAGTCAGGATCAGTGTCAATCTGATTTTGGGAATATATGCTGTTCCAAAGGGGCAGATGCTCTGACAGAAACAGTCTATTTCTTGATGACATTCCTCACAGGATGACATTCTTTACTTATAGACATCAATAGCATTCCTTTCTTGTTAGACCTATTAGGTCAGATAGCAAGGAATATTGGAGTAGGATTCATATATTAATACAGAAGATTCTCAATGTGAATATAAAGATAAAATCAGAAATCTTTTTTTAAAATTTAATGGAAAAATGATATACATGTGTAGATAGACAGATTTTAGATTTAGATGATTTAGATTGTTTAATGAAAGCAATATTACTTTTTGCACAAAAATGGGAAGGCACTTTGATTCCCACAATGGATGAATATTTGCAGAAGTTGATGGAGTTATCAAGAGAGGGCTAAATTGACTGCTTTGATTAAAGCAGAGACAATACCAAGAAATGACACAGCTGCCCATGCCGCATTTCACTCTAACTGGAGCTTCTGGTTGGTTTTCAAGGTTAGAATAAATGATCTGCCAATGGTCAGATAAAAGAAACCGGAGTCTGGAATAGAACTGCAATCTGAGAAAACATCTTTGACAAAGTCCTCCCTAGTTCTCACAAAGATAAAGAGAGGGAAGGAGGAACACATTCAAATTTGCAAGATTCTGTATCCATAAACTTCTAATAAAAATAACATTACCCTGCTTGACTTTTGATTTTGATCACAAATGGTACTTCCTGATTCAGAAAAGATTGCACAAAATGAATGTGTACAAGGGCTCTCTGACCACAACTGCCATCTGTTCCTAAAATAGAAGTTATGAGTCCAAAAAGACACCTAAATACAACTCTCTCAAGTTGTACAAATGAGGTATCCTCAGATCTGAGGCATGGCCAAGTCAAAGCCATTGGATCTTGCAAGGCTGAATGTAACTTCTAATTTTAAATTGTAATTAGATTGGTGGGCATTGGATTTGGTATTATGTACTGGGCTGTTTTTTATTATTGTTGTGAGCCGCCCCGAGTTTGCGGAGAGGGGCGGCATATAAATCCAATAAATCTAATCTAAATCTAATCTAACTTCTTCTTCCTCACCTAGAGCCTCAAAGCATCCAGGAACTAAGAAAGACCCTCAACCATCTTATTGGTATAGAGATGTATAGCTGAGTATCATCAGTAGACAGTGATACCTAACCCCTTGCTGACAAATGACCTCACTGAAAAAATCTATGTATATATTAAACAGAAACAAGGAGGGGGGAAAGTGAGTGGTTAAGACACCAGGAGACCATGAGTTCAAGTTCTACCTCAGGAATGAAAGTTGGTTGGGTGACCTTGGGCCAGTCACTCTATCTCAGCCTAATCCACCTGACAGGACTGATGTTGTGAGGAAAATAGGAGGAGGAAGGTTCATTAGGTATGCTTGCCACCTTGAGTTGTTTATAAAATAACACATAATGTTGGTAATGACCTTTAAAGCCCTTCATGGCATTGGACCAGAATACCTCTGGAACCGCCTTCTACCGCACAAATCCCAGCGGCCGATAAGGTCCCACAGAGTTGGCCTTCTCCGGGTCCCGTCGACCAAACAATGTCGTTTGGCGGGCCCCAGGGAAAGAGCCTTCTCTGTGGTGGCCTCGGCCCTCTGGAATCAACTCCCCCCGGAGATTAGAATTGCCCCCACCCTCCTTGTCTTTCACAAGTTACTCAAGACCCACCTATATCGCCAGGCATGGGGGAATTAAGACATCTCCCCCAGGCTTTCTTATATTTTATGTTTGGTATGTATGTGTTGTATGGTTTTTAACTTGTTGGGGTTTTCTAATGTAATTTTATTATTAGATTTGTTCCATTGTTATACTGTTTTTATTGTTGTTGTGAGCCCCCCCGAGTCTTCGCAGAGGGACGGCATACAAATCCAATAAATTAAATTGAAGTGAATTGAATTGAATATCTTCAATCAATAATAAATTCAGATTAGAACAGTGCCCCGCCTTCTCTTTTTCTCACTGAAAATCATAATTGATCAGAAAGCAGCATTTGTTATTCATGTGGGTTGCCTTAAATTCTCTGATTTTATTCATCACCACCACCACCACCACCACCACCATCATCTGCCACAATAAACAAAACTGGGTCAGTTCATAGGAAAATTTCTCTTGCTCAAGATCACATAACGCGGAACTCTTTTTTTTAAAATTCTGGCACTTCATTCTTCTCATTTCTAAGCAACAAATCAGATGCCTCCCACACAACACACATATATTTTCACCCAACTTCAAGGCAGAGCTAGCCTCATATCATAGATGCCAAGTATCATGTTGTTATTGCCACAGTGTCATTTTAACTAGCATGGAAATGTGCTGCCTGTAAGAATGTATTTTTATCTTGGCCTACCTAAAAGATACTATTTTACTCTCTATTTTGTTCCCTTTCATGTGACCATCAAACCTTAAAATAACAACAACAAAAATGCAAAGCAGAAGGAGGAATAATTTCCCTACTTAGATAATACAACATGCCAATTATAGCAACAAAACATAATACCAAAATAAATAAAGGGGGAGGAAAAATGAGTGATAATTGTTTGAAAGCTCATCATCTACAGTTACAAAACTATAATCTGTCTGTTTCCACTTTGGCCACAATTTTGCTGGCTGCCCTAACCTTGTAGTTTTCAGGGAATGAAACATGGGCTGATATTGCTTAAAATGCCACTAGGCAAGGAAACGTGCAATTATTTTTCATCAATAGGGATGTCTTCTATATTAAATCCTGGGGAAAATAAGCCTTTCATTAATCAGCTTCTATTTCCAGAATCAATGACAGCAAAAATTCTACATTCATTTTTGCTCTCAGCACTGTTGATGTGCACATACTCATAACTATAACTACAGCATAGATAAGAAAGGAAAGTGATGCATTTAATTTTTTTCCCTTCAGTTTAGAATCTGCACTTTGACACCCTTCTTAATAATATTATCCTGTCAAGATTTAAGAATTAGGAGAAAATGTGTTAATCTCTCTCCCAACTCCTTACCAAGTCAGATAAGATAGAATTCAAGGGCAACCTTGTTATTTCATTATCCAGGCAAGCTACTCCAATAAAACAATAACAACTTAAATAACCAGCACTTTGATGACCTTTGATGGAATCCAAAACTAGCTGCCTGAAGTCACCACTTTACTTCAAATACAAAGGCTGGCTATGAATGCTCATTGCCTTTCTGAGATCCTTTTGTATCTCTGTTGCAATTCTTCATACACCTACTTTGCATGCAGTACAGTGATGGGATTGAAAATTTTTTACTACCAGTTCTGTGAGCATAGCTTGGCTTGGTGGGCATGGCAGGGGAAGATTACTGCAAAATCCCCATTTCCTCCCAATCAGCTGGGACTCAGGGGGCAGAGAATAGATGGGGGTGGGGCCAGTCAGAGGTGATATTTACCAGTTCTCCAAACTGCTCAAAATTTTCACTCCTGGTTCTCCAGAACTGGTCATAACCTGCTGAAACGCAGTACCTGAAATACTATGATGAACACAATGAATTTAATCTTGCAAGTACCAGAACGCACATGTGCAACTCCATATATGCAGTACCATTCAAAAGGTGTTTGTTTCTTAATGTATGACCATCTCTTATTTCTCCTTGCTCCTTTCTTAGGCTCCTCATTCTCAAAACACAGTACAGCAATTTAGAAGGAAAATGGTTCTAGATACCTGATAATCTCTCTGGCAAAGTTGTATTTGTGTTACTTGTGAATTCACATCTGGTACTTGGTGGACTTATAATTCTCCTACAGCCACTGCTAACTCAGCCAGAAGCAGTCACTCCATCACCTACATCCTTCACCAGCAGTAGCTGTTCAAGAGATGACCTTTTAACTCCTCGATGCTAATCTGATTGTAGAATTCCTCAGAATATATAATTTGTCTCATCAGTCTTCCCTCTTCTGTGCTTCTTCTTCCTGTTGAACTCCACTGTGACAGCCATCTGTCTGTTCTCCCTCTCCACTCACCCAGTGACTTTGAAGAACTACAAATAATCATTTAATGAAATAATATAATCTCCTGGGAATTCATCTCCATCCCAATCAGATCGCATTCATTAATTAACATTTATATTTAAACGACCTGGAAAACAGAAATGTTCTACTTTGTCTAAGAACAGCCATAAATAAACGATAATGCACCAACTACCCACAGCAGCAGAGAGATATTTTCCAAACGAAATGCACTTCAACTCACAGCATATTCAGAATACTTATAATGCAAATCTGACTTCAGACATTTTGGCTGCCTAAGGCAGAAGCTCATGCTCTCATTTCATTATATTCATCAACCCAGAAACTCTCAGAAGATTCCCACACTGTGCATCCCATATCTGCACTAGAACCCAGAGAGACATTGGTACCCAGGCCCTAAATTGAGAGGCAAGCTGAGTCTCCCGATCAGTTTAAAAGTCTCCCTATGCCTTTAAAAAAACTTTATGCTCCATTTTCAAGCACATCCCAATTCTACAATTCAGCTTGAACTGAAATAGCCTCTATAATCTTCTAGGAAGTGGAGCATAACCGACAGGATCTATTCTGCTTGCTAGTAAAGAAATGAATGGCAATCTCATAATATTGGACTGTTTGTGTTGAGGAGGGGTTATTCTTCCTAAAAGAGTTAGGAGGAAGAGGAGAAGTCTTCCTTATCTTGCAAAGATACCAACATTCTCCACACATACAATTTATTCCAGTTTTGCTATGTGTGAAAGCTAAGATATCTTTTGTCAGCCCAGAACATTAAGAGCCTTTTACCCACATACAGTGAATGCATGTGTAGTATGAAATGTGACTTCGTTGTATTTGTTTGCCACAGAATGGCAAACTCTGGTATATGGCAAATTCTGTCTCACATGACATAACAACAATATATAATCACAGAGGAATTGCAGATAAAACATTCCTCCACTGCAGTCAAGCAATCTCTGAATATAACCTCAATTGTCAAGAGATTCAATACATAAGGAAGCTACAGAGATAACCTCAAACTAGGAGGAGGTGAAATGATGCTACACAGTTTTTCTGCTACTGAAAATACTACATAAGGAGATAAAAATCAATATAGGATTTACAACACAAGGATCTAGTTCAATGGCCACGACTTAGAACAAATACACATTTTCACATATTTGTATATGTGGAGGAAGACACACATTTTGAAATATTTAATGCAAAAGAGAGAAAACATGTCACTTCCCCTCATAGTGGAGGTGACAAAAACCAGGTAAGCTGAGTGCCTGCTTAAATCTTCTGTTCATGTGCTAGCTGCCGATGGACACTTTTGAGGCTCCACAGGGTTCTTCATCTTTAAAGTGCCTGAGGATTGGACAGAACCAATCAATCAATCTGGAATGAAATAGATTGTTCTCTTGAGGCAATGGTCAGCAAGCAGAAAATCGCATACTTCGGCAGGTGAAGCCAGCAGATGATGACCTAGAAAGCTGATTATGCTTGACAGGATTGAGGAAAGTTAGAAAGGAAGGTAATGGACAAGGAAGATGAATGAGATTAAAAAGATTACATGAATGTCCTTGGAAGAGTTACAGGTTATTACCAAATGGCAAGCATTTGTCTATATAGTCTCAAGAAAATTAATCCTGTTTCAGTGGTTCATAATCATCAAACTAGGGGTGGAAAGCTATTCAAATAAGGCTTGATTTGTCTTTAGGAAAATAAGTCACGCCATCCACATGAAGACCTTTTTCTTGTTATGTTAGAAACGAAGCTAATGACAGATGCATTGGTTTTTAACTTGAATGACATTTTAAAACCCTACAAATCTTCTTACAATAAGCACGGCAAATATGGAAATTTTACTTAGGGACAAATACTCACAATAGTTGCCTGCGGTAAAGAATAAAAATATAGAGTAGAATTCTACTGTATAATATACTAGTTGCATTGCATTGCATCGTATTGCATTATACAGCTAGTATGGTATTCCTTAAGGTGTAGGACAGATCATTCAAAAGGGATAAATGTATTAACTCAGTCCATTACTTACCTCCATTATGCAAATAACTGCTTTTCCATTAATTATAACAACAGGGAAATTATAACTTTGAGCAAAAATGCTAGTTAGGACTTAAAATCTTCTCCCTTAAGATAGCTGGGACAGAGAAGAATGTAATTATCCTACTCCATATCCCAGGCATGTTTAAATTCAGTTACTGTGGACTTACCAACCATGTCTGCTGGAAGTTTGTTCCAAGCATCTACTACTCTTTCAGTAAAATATTATTTTCTCACGTTACTTCTGATCTTTCCCCCAACTAACCTCAGATTGTGCCCCCTTGTTCTTAGAAACATAGAAACATAGAAGTCTGACGGCAGAAAAAGACCCCATGGTCCATCTAGTCTGCCCTTATACTATTTTCTGTATTTTATCTTAGGATGGATATATGTTTATCCCAGGCATGTTTAAATTCAGTTACTGTGGATTTATCTACCACGTCTGCTGGAAGTTTGTTCCAAGGATCTACTACTCTTTCAGTAAAATAATATTTTCTCATGTTGCTTTTGATCTTACCCCCAACTAACTTCAGATTGTGTCCCCTTGTTCTTGTGTTCACTTTCCTATTAAAAACACTTCCCTCCTGGACCTTATTTAACCGTTTAATATATTTAAATGTTTCGATCATGTCCCCCTTTTTCCTTCTGTCCTCCAGACTATACAGATTGAGTTCATTAAGTCTTTCCTGATACGTTTTATGCTTAAGACCTTCCACCATTCTTGTAGCCCGTCTTTGGACCCATTCAATTTTGTCAATATCTTTTGTCAATATCTTTCTTGTGTTCACTTTCCTATTAAAAGCACTTCTCTCTTGAACCTTATTTACCCCTTTAACATGTTTAAATGTTTCAATCATGTCCTCCCTTTTCCTTCTGTCCTCCAGACTATAGAGATTGAGTTCATTAAGTCTTTCCTGATAAGTTTTATGCTTAAGACCTTCCACCATTGTAGCCATTGGACCCGTTCAATTTTGTCAATATCTTTTTGTAGGTGAGGTCTCCAAACCTTTAGCATTCTATTAGCTTTCCCTACCACCTGACTACAATCCAATTCCTGTTTGGTGCAGGAATCCAAATTAAGGCATCCTAGACCAGTGATGGTGAACTTTTTTTTAGTTCATGTTCCAAAAGGGAGTAGCATGTGCGCATATACCCACACGCATTCCCTTCCCCCTATGCAAGCACAACCGCATTTGATGACCCCTGTGCCACCCACACAGGGGCATCACAACTCCCTTGCTGCCCACATATCTGCACAGGCCTCACTGAAGCCTGGGATGGCGAAAATTAAATTTATAGGCCCCTCTGAGTCCGCAAGGAGAAGGGTGGCTTGTAAATTTCATAAATAAATAAAATAAATAAATAAAAACAGGCAAATAAACAAACCAGAAGTTTAGAAAAGCAGACTTCCAGTTCGCCTGTTGTGCTGGAGCTCCAGCTTCCTGAAGCCCTGGAGTGTGAAAAACAGCACAATGAACAAATTGGAAGTTCATTTTTCCGAATTTCCAGTTTGCACGTTGCATTGGGGTTTTTTGCACTCTGGGCTTCAAGCAAGCTTCCCTGAAGCTTCCAGAGGGTGAAACAGTTTTCCCCCATGGCAAGCATGCCCTCCAATATGGCATTGTGTGCCACCTGTAGCATGGGTGCCATAGGCTCGCCATCACTGTCCTAGAGAGATAGTTGACTAATCTCTACTTGAAACCTATGTAGGAAGTTTGCTAGGAAGCCTTTTCTAACATTCTGTCAGAATCTGCTTTCCTATGAATTAAATCCATTTTCCATGTGAAAAAAATATAGCAAGTCAGTAACACATCCCTCCATGGCAGCTATCATAACCAGAATACCTACGGGACCAGAATACCTACAGGACCGCCTTCTGCTGCACGAGTCCCAGTGTCCGATTAGGTCTCACAGAGTTGGCCTTCTATGGGTCCCATCGATTAAACAATGCCATTTGGCAGAACCCAGGGGAAGGGCCTTCTCTGTGGTGGCCCCGGACCTCTGGAATCAGCTCCCCAGGGTGATTCGAATTGCCTCCACCTTCCCCATCTTCCGCAAGATGTTAAAGACCCATGTATGTTGCCAGGCATGGGGGGAATGATTCCCCCAACCCTCTGCTGATTGTAGCACTTGAGAATGGAATGATTGTTTTTTAATATTAAGGGGTTGTAATTCTAGCTTTTACTAATATTAGATTTGTACCATTGTTTATTGTATTTTATTATTGTTGTGAGCCAGACCGAGTCCTCAGAGAGGACTCTAAATAATAATAATAATAATAATAATAATAATAATAATAATAATAATAATAATAATAATAATAATAGACATGATGCTGTGGCACAGATGATCCACTGGAACTTGTGTCGGAACTACC
The DNA here is from genome assembly GCF_031021105.1 of Erythrolamprus reginae. NCBI lineage: Eukaryota > Metazoa > Chordata > Lepidosauria > Squamata > Dipsadidae > Erythrolamprus > Erythrolamprus reginae. The sequence continues at coordinate 68,523,846 of NC_091951.1, read as the reverse complement.
ATTTACCAGTGGCAAAGAACTGGTGGGATCATAAGCCTGAAAAAGTGGTCGAAAATGAGCAAGCAAAACTACTGTGGGACTTCCGACTTCAGACTGACCGAATTCTGAAGCATTACACACCAGACATTGTGATCATGGAGAAAAAGAAAGTATGGATCATTGACATTGCAATCCCAGGAGACAGCAGAATTGAGGAGAAGCAGCTAGAGAAATTAGTGAAATACGAAGATCTAAAAATCGAGCTGCAACGACTCTGGCATAAGCCCATGAAAGTGGTCCCAGTGGTACTTGGCACGCTGGGCATAGTGCCAAAGGATCTCAGCGGACATTTGTAAACCATTGGAATTGACAAAATCTTCATCTGTCAATTGCAAAAGGCCGCTTTACTGGGATCAGCAAACATAATTTGGTGCTACATCACTCAGTCCTAGGTGCTTGGGAAGCGCCCGACTGGTGATGAAATACGAAATCCAGCATAGTGATCTCGTTTGCTGTGTTGTACTGACATAATAATAATAAATATAATAATAATAATAATAATAATAATAATAATAATAATAATAACAACAACAACAACAACAACAACAACAACAATATTAATAATGTGAGGGGTTGCCTCCCAGGCTCCAGAGGCTTTCCTCAAGCCTCTGGGGGCGTTCCTCAAGGCTCTAGAGGCCTACTGAAGACCGGAAATGGGCCCATTTCAGACCTTCTCCAACTTCTTATAGACCTGCTTTTCACCTTCTCAAGCCTCCATGCAAACCCTGCACTTACCTGAATCCAAAACAGGCCATATGGACTCCTGGGAGAGGTGGGATGGGTAGGTGGGGCCAGCCATCAGTGGGATTTGGGGATTCTTAGATATCTTAGAATCTTAACTAGAGGTTCTTCCAAACCCCTGTGAAACCCCAGCAGCCCACACCTGCATGCAACATAGAATTAGCTTTATAACATCAAGCCAGCATAGAGTCACAGAGAAGATATTTGACATTGATCAATTCTATATTATATTCAAGGAGAATTTTCAATAAATCATCTCCACCCACCAAACTCTTTTTAATAGTGCAGAATAGAGGAAGGCTTACCTGGTGTACTACTTTCATCTCTATGCTGCTGTCATTATGTACATAAAATATTTAAAGCTGCAATGACCAAAGGCCACTTCCTGTGACACTGTCTATGTCAATTACTGCAGTACAATTTCAAGTGCCTCTGGAAATCTCTATGTCTTTTTGATATATTTATACATTTATACATTTATAAATAATTTAAATTTTTGCCTGTTGCTTATGTATGACTTTCCCTGATTTTGCCTGTCTTTTATCCTGTTTTAGCAAGTTAATTCTTTTGCTGCTTGCACACGTTTAATAAATAAACATCAAACCATCTGTATTGAACATGTTTGTGCTTGAACATAGGAATTAGCTGCACATATATTCTTGGTATAAACTAGTCTGTATATTATCAATACTAATTGGTTGTTCTTGTGTCTACAAAATTAAACCTGCATACTTAGACATCACTAGATGAAGTACACAGAATCAAATTTGTATTGGTCTAAGGATATAAAAGAGATCAGGACCTGACTGGGATAGATTAAAAATTTCTCATGTAGACATTGCAAGATAAATTAAAGCATAAGAATAAGCCAATTGATTTCCATGATATTATGTTCATCATATAAACACCATGATGAAGAGGAACATCAGGAATAATTTTGAAGTCTTGAACCTCATGAGATTAGGAATTAGGAATAAGAGGAACTAAGGAATGAAATCAAAGTAGTTTGCGAAACTACCATAAATGTGAAAAAAGACAAAAAACAGAAGAAAACAAACTGGCAGTCAGAATAAACAATATAAGTGACTAAAAAGGGAAGAAACGTCCAAGAAAAAAAGAAAGAAAGAAAGAAAACTTTCAGGAAGAACCTAACAAAGAAAGAATTTCACATAACTATTAGAAAAGACAAGAAACAGTATTACAATGAAATATGTAAAGACATTGAGGATGGAAACAAACATGGAAAAATAAGGAAAATTTTTGAAAACATTTCTAAACCCAGCAGTGGTTGCAATTTTGAACTGGTATGCTAAAGAAGACTAATTGACAGATAGCAATTGATTGAAAGATCACAGAAAGAGTGAAAAAAGTATACTGAAAATTTTTATACAAAGTATAAAAATATTTTATATTCATATACAGTAAAATATATCCTGTCAATGACTAGTTCAGTTTCAACCACAACAACACACGAGCACACAACAAACTTAGAGAAAACCGCTGTAAACTCGACTGCAGGAAATATGACTTTAGTAACTGAGTAGTTGATGCATGGAACTCACTTCCTGACTCTGTAGTATCATCACGTAACCCCCAAAACTTTTCCCTTAGACTATCCACTGTTGACCTTACCCAATTCCTAAGAGGTCAGTAAGAGGCATGCATAAGTGCACCAGAGTGCCTTCTGTCCCCTGTCCTAATGTTTCTCTTTAACTAGTAGCAAGTATTTATTTATTTATTTATTCATTCATTCATTCATTCATTCATTCATTCATTCATTCATTCTTTGTCCAATATACAATACATATGGAATGAGATAAACATTAAGTAGTATATATAGGGATAGTAAGTAAAAAAGAAGAGGAGTGGATGAGAGGGAGAGAATATATAGGATATATGAGAAAAGGAAAGGTAATTGGACAGGGGATGTTAGGCACATCAGTGCACTTATGTACGCCCCTTACTGGCCTCTTAGGAACCTGGAGAGGTCAATCGTGGAGAGTCTAAGGGAGAAATGTTGGGGGTTGGGAGTAGACACTATAGAGTCTGTTAATGAGTTCCACGCGTCGACGACTCGATTGTTAAATATATAAATATTGTTATATCTTTGTATACCACCAATAGTATTTGACAAAACAAACAAACAAATAAAATTTGTGATGCCAACTTCTAAGCTTTTTTAGAAAAGAAATGCACCAGAAAAATTGGAGAATGATACAATGGCCAGCAAATTGGATGAGGTTAGTCTTTATATCAATACAAACAAAGTAGATTTAACAAAGTGTGGAAACGATTATAGAATATACTTAATTTCAAATGTTGGCAATATAATGCTTAATATCATCCAAAACAGATTGAAACCCTACATGTAACCGGAGGTGTCAGATGTACAAGCTGGCTTTTGAAAAGGCCAAGGAACAAGAGATATTACTGCTGATACATACTGAGTAACTGAGAAAAAAACCCCAAAGAATGCCAAAAAGAAGTTAATGTATGTTTCATTGATTTTTAAAAGACTGTCAATTATGTTAATCAACACAACTTCTGCTACGGATTTAGAAAAATAGAAATCCTGGAACTTCTCCTGTTCTTATGCAAAATCTACACACAAGTTAGGAAGCCAAAGTCTATATGGAACATGACAAATCAGATGGGCTCCCGATTGGCAAAGGAGTGAGACAAGGCTCACTCCTCACCAGTGATGGCAAACCTATGGCACGGGTGCCTCACCAGTGATGGCAAGCCTATGGCATGGGTGCCAAAGGTGGCATGCAGAGCCAATATCTGCTGGCATGCGAGCTGTTGTTCTAGCTCAGTTCCAATGTGCATGTGTATGCCGGCCAGTTGATTTTTGGCTTGTACAGAGGTTCTGGGAGGGTGTTTTTGGCTTCCAGAAAGCCTCCGGGGTGTGTGGGAGAGGGTGTTTTTACCCTCCCCCAGCTCCAGGGAAGCATTTGGAGTCTGGGGAGGGCAAAACACAAGCCTACTGGGCCCACCAGAAGTTGGGAAACAGGCAATTTCTGGCCTTCAGAGGGCCTCTAAGTGGCAGGGGAAGCTGTTTTGCTCTCTCCAGGCATTGAATTATGGGTGTGGGAACTTGCACATTTGTGATAGTGTGTGCCTATGCTCTTTTGGTACCCAAGGGTAAAAAGTTCACCATCACTGCTCTATGCTAAGGGTCCCCAAAATTGGCAACTTTAAGACTTGTGGATTTCAACTACCAGAATTCTCCAGCCAGCTTTAAAGTTGCCAAGTTTGAAGACCTCTATTCTATACGCTCCCTCCTGAATATATAGTGAGGGAAACTGGATTGGTGTCAACCCTGAAGCTGGAAGGGTGAGTATAATCTTAAAGAAGGAAGAAGAAACATCAATAAGCATTATGCTAATGGCATTACTGCAATAGCTGAAAATGCAAATAACGTGTAAGCTCTTGTAATGAAAGTCAAGAACAGTGAAATCAGAACCAAAATTAAAGAATGTCAAATTAATGAAAATAGATGCAGCAATTAACCTTAGAATTGCTAATATTGAAGAGGTGGGTAACTTTTGCCCTCTATGATCAAGTATGAACAGGAAATGAACCCAGGAGTCAAAAATATATTATTCACTAGCACTGGGTAGAGTAACAATGACGCCTTTGGAAAAGTTCTGCCAAGTTGTGTCTATACCTACAAAGATCATAAGCATGCAGTTTCTCTGGGACACTCAGTAGAAAGCGAAGCTGGACTTTGAAGAAAAGGGATAGAAAAGGTGTGAGCAATGACCAGGCTGGTTCAAGGTTTCTGGGACTTGAGATTTACAGATCCTAAAGTTGCCATAGTTGTCCACAATTGGGGTAGAAATAATATTGGTATTTTTGAACACTGGAGTTGGAGAAGATTGCTAAACATATCATGTATAGCCAAGAAAAAAACAAATGGATCATCACACAAATCAACCTAAGTTCTCATCTCAGACATAAATGATCAGCCTCACATTATCATATGCAAATGCAAACAAATTCATAGATATATTCAGGAAGCATGAACTGGGTACATCTGCATGAAAATAGAACCACCAACCCCAAAATTGCCCTATTCTTGCATTTTTTTCTATCTCGCTAACACAGACCCATAATCTTCAGCCTTAGAGAAATCTGCAGTTCAGCTGCTCTAGTTTTCCTCAGAGAAACCCAACTAATTTTTTGCACTTCAGTAAATTTTGCCTGGCTGTCAACACCTTCTGAAATTCAGTTGCAGCCAAGATTGTCAGTTAGGTTGGCTCTCTCTCTTTTTTTTTTTTACATTAAAAATGGCCTTTGGGGAAAATGTCAAATCCAGAAATCAGGGTGTTCTAAAATGATTGTTCCTTAGGAAAGAGCAATACTGAAAATCTTTTGATAAATAGATACAATTTATGGTAATGCTTTTGAAAGTGTGGCAAATATATGATGACACATATAGTTTGATTGTGAATACTGTTTTCTGGTCACTGATCTTTGCTTTTCTATCAGATGCTTTTCTAGACATGATAAAAAGAGAAATCTGCAGTTAGAAATGTCCAAAATAGCAAAATCTTTAGAGTTGATATTTTACATAATTGGGTGAAATAAACGAGAATCTAATCAATGTACGTGTGTAGAGGCCAATGTGTTGTGTTGATAGATCACTCCAGCTTTTGAAAACATGTGATAAGTGCTCACAAATAGTTACTACAAGGAGTAATAACTATTTAGTTACTACAAGGAGGAATTGCCCATGAGCGTAAAAAGTTACAAATCATTTAGTAAAAAGGGGAAAAAATGATTCCTTGCCTCTCCATTATTGCATTCTCTCATCCCAGTAGATCTTTATCTGTTTTTATTTTTTACAGGGAAGGTGGTCCCATTTCCAAAGAAAAGGAACACACCATTTTTATTTTCAAAGAAATCTGACAGATTTATGAGGCATTCTGATAAATAAAGAAGGTGCTAAAGATTGACATTTTGATTTACAACATTCCAACTTTTGTGTCTAATATTTAAACCAAGACACAGAATGCAAAGAGTACAGCAAATAGTATGAAAGAGGTTTAGGTAAACGCCCATCCCCTTGGGTAGCTCCTTGTCAATTCCTGGTATAATCTCCTGGAATTAGGGTGTATCATCCTGCTACATGGACATTAAAATCCAAACTAGACTCCACCAAGAAAGCATAGCTATTTTAATTATTTACAATATTGTAGCCATGTTTCCCAAGAGGATTATGGGAAATTTAGAAGATATCAACCAGAAGGTACACTCTAGCCATGGAAAGGCAGGGAAAAGGTATAGTCTTGCCATTTATCCTGTATCTTAAGGAAGAATTCCTATTTCAGGATTTTAAAATTCATTCCAGATTAGTAAGAAATGCAGTTGTTTTCTTTCTCTTTGCTTTGAGGCAGAGTACAAAAAGAAGCTTTAATTTGTTGTCTAAATACATTACTGGAAGTTTTATTATTATACAGCTCTACTCTGCCTTTTTAAAAGCCATATTTCATCCCACCCACCCCGTTTTCATCAGATAACGTTCAAATTAAGCTCCTAAAAAACTCTATTGAAATCAATGAGTTAGTCAACACAACTAATTTAACTATTATTAATTTCAGTGACAATCTGTCACATTACATTTAGAAAGGCAAAATGTATTTTTATAAATGCATTATATATTATGATAAAAGTATTATTCATGCTCAGATACATGTAAATAAGCCATTTTACTGAAGTCTTGCAAAGCATTGTTCTTCGGGTGAATAATCTAGGAAGCCTACTTTCCCAGGAACGCTAATCCTCCACGCATCCATAATCCATTTGCTCCCTTTTTTCACCATTTCCATCAGAGATACTGAATACTGGAGAAGGAAGCCCCCAAAATATTGTGAGAAGAGAGCACAATCAAACATATCCTAGAATACAGAAAAAGTCACAGCAGAGCAATGCTGATAGAAATAATTCTTTTTCCCCTTTAAAGGACCTGCATGTTGCAGCATTAAAGATGTTTTATGTCAAATCTTTCTTTTTATTAGCCTATCAGTCTCTAGGTGGTTTGGTGTCCTTATTTAGAAGCCTTAGGATTGTTCAATGTTTATGCTGCCCTTCTCCTTAGACTCAGGGCAGCTCAGAATATGTTAGCAATAGCACCAATTAAGTTGAAGCTGAAGGCAGAACAGTCTTAAGTCAAGGACTTTCCAGGACGTAAGTCGAGCCCAGGCCTTCAAGGGGCCAGCTAGTCTGCTGGTCTAGCCCAGAGTTATATACTGTATATGGCTGTCAAATACAGGGGTAATCTAAAAGTCAGCAAGGATCCAAAGTTAATTCATTCCAAGTATATTAACTGTTTACATTTACTTACTGTTCAGTTACTTAAATTTTATATGAAGATTATGATGCCATGTTCAAGTGAGTTGGACTTCTCTCCTGGGACGATTCCAGCAAATCCATGTAGTTTTTTTTGGCTATATTTTTGGAGGTGGATTGCCATTGCCTCTTTCCTACAGCTAAGATATAAGGATTGGCTTTCTCACCAAGCTGGCTTCAGGCCTAAATCAGGACTACAACTCATGGTTTCCCATTTTCTAATCTAATGTCTTTACCCAATACATCAACTGGCTCTGTTTACTAGAATACTGCTTGCTTATTTATGTATTTACTTATCTGATGAACAAAAACTGGCACCCCGAGCCATTCTCCTTTGATGCAACCAACACCATCATCTTCAGGTCCCAACTTTACCCTACCCTACACTTAGGTTGTTATTTATGGCTTTCCTAAAGGCTAACAAGGTAAAGGTCTTCTGTATCTCAGTGGGAATTGTGTTCCACAAAGCAAAGGCTGTTATAGAAAAAAGCTTCCAATGTTCCACTAGGCCCTAGGGATCCCCAACTGGGGGTGTGAGATGATATTCCAGGGAGTGAAAAAACGTGGGTTTAGAAGTTTCAAAATTATAGTGTATGTGCATAATTATATGCATATAATTATTTACTTTTGTAAGAGGGATGAGAATATATCAGAAACATTCTAGGGTCACAGGGTAAGACAAAGACTAGGGTCACAAGACTAGGGCCACAGAGTAAGAACCCTTACAATAGAGCATCACCAAGTAGAGCAAGTTGTAATAAATTTCACCAGGGTATAAGTAACCATGAGCAAGGGGAGAATTAATACCTCTTTACTTAACAGCAGTCAAATGTTAAGTCACACCATGATGAAAATGTCTTAGAAACCACCTAATAATGATGTAGCTAATGTGAATCAAATCTTCTGTATATCTTGATTTTAAAGATTCCTTCTAAAGCTGTCTTTACACCAACTCTAAATGGGAAACATTTAGAGCCCACAGAACTGGTCTTCTCCGGGTCCCGTCAGCTAAACAGTGTTGGCTAGTGGGTCCCTGAGGGAGGGCCTTCTCTGTGGTTGCTCCGATGCTCTAGAACCAGTTATCTCCTGAGATCCAGACTACCCCCACTCTACTGGCCTTCCACAAAGTGTTAAAAATCTAGCTTTTCCAGCAGGCCTGGGGTTGTTGATCTGATGGTGGTAACCATTGAGATCCGTCCATAAATTGAATGCCTGGGTTTAACTATTGTATTTAAATTGTTTTTAAACTGTTTTTAAACTATAGTATTATGTGGATGTTTTATATTTTTGGTTGTGAGCCTTCTAGATTCCCTAGGGAGTTGGACAGCATAAAAATTGAATAAATAAATGGATAAAAGTCCTTTTAAATTCACTCATGTGCAGTATAATTATTTTCATATTGTACTTCCAATTTAACATTTCATTATTTTGAAAAGGAATGTTGCTATTGATGAGGTATTGAGTTGATGCGGTATTGAGTACTTGTTTAATAAGATTCTAATTATTGTACTTTGGTTACCATAGGGTTTTTTAGATATAAAATAAGTATGTTAACATTTTTACTTAAGACAGAATATCAGGATGACAGTTGTATTAAGATCTATTTGATTCGGAGCCTTATGCTGTGGCTTGGCTGTTTAGTCAAGATAAATTTAAAAAAACCTAGCGTAGAGTACTTAGCTAAAATATTAAACGCCAGCTGCTGTCAACCTGATTTCCTCCAGGCCAGCCAAGCTAAGTAGGCAGTGGTTCCTCTTGGGCAAAATGTATTCAGCAAACTGAGCAGAAAAGCTACCAACTGCAGCACACCAGCTTGTCAGCTGGTGAAGTGAAGAAATGCATGTGATGATCAGCTTAAAAAAAAAGGAGTCTCCCATAGGAAAAACCATTCAATCTGAAGTTTAAATTTAGTAACTACATTGCAGATCTGAGAAGGCCGCTATAAACCTCCTGCCAAGATAACCAAAAGAAACCATAGAAAGGCTTCTGAGCAGAGCAGAGCGATTCTTCTCAGACATATTAGTGATATAATCTCTTTCTATCCAGCTCTTCGCAACAATGCATATAGGCAGATATGGTTATTATCCTAAGCAAAAATTCAATAAAATAAATAAACTCAATTATATTCAATGACAACAGAAGCACTCTATGTGCTTCAAGATCAACTGTGAAAGATAAGAGCTTTTATATCTCTGAACAATCAGATAAGTGAAAAGTGAAAAATGTTTTTGACAATAAATATCCATTTCAGACTCTACGAAGTGTTATTTGTAGGAATGTAAAATGCAAAGGATATTTCTCTCTCTGCCGAGCAAAACTCCACATTGGCGACAGGAAAGGCATCCGGCTATTAAATACTCTGCTAGATCCATTCAATTGCCCAGATTTTACCCCACAATATATTATGGGGGTCCTTAAATAATGATGATTTCAATTTGTTGCAGACCAACTCCGACACTTTCAGACTATTTCAATTGACTCTACTAAAGTCTTGCCTTTGCGGATTTTCAGTCTGTATAGGAGGTGGACCAGTTATTGGATAGGTGCAGAGTAACAATATCTGTACTAGAGAGGTGAGTCTGTTTGGCCCTTTGAATTCACCTGTAGTTGGTCTGCTGAGGGCCATGTTTGTTCCTCATTCATCAGCAGTCCTAGTTAAGCTGATGATTGTTTCATTCCTTTAGTTACATTTTTTTGGGGGGGGTGGTTTGCCATCCCATATAAGATTAATCTTCCTCTACTGCTTACCAACATTTAGATGCTATGAGCATCTTCCTTTTATAATTGGAGCCAGGTATAATCCAGTGCTCTACAAACTACCTTAAAACCCTGCTGTTCTGTTCGGGTCATAAGTTTGAGTCCCTGTAAAAAATTTTCCCTGCATATCTGAAACTTGAAATTTCATGACTGTTCATCATTTCAGGGGTTCTTTCTATGAGAATTTTTTTTGGGGGGTGGGGGGCTTAGTTTTTGCTGGGCAAAAAAAGTTACAAATCTTCTGTTCCCGGGTCACCCTGACCCGGACCGAAAACTCTTCATTTGCAGTGCTTATGTATGGTCTTTTTGAAAGCTTTTTTCACTTGGAAAGTAGTCTGAACATTTCTGCACACAATGGAATGAAAATTGAACTGAAAAAATTAATCCTTATTGGTTTATTTTGCACATAAATGTGCCTCCCCCCCCGTTTTTGTGAAATGTTTTTCAAGTTATGGATAGTTTTGCTTGCAAAATGCATTCTATTTTACTGAAGTTGGTGTGGGATTGGTAGCTTGAACATTTCTGAATATAAGAAAAATATAAAGGAACTGAAAAAAATGATTCTTATTGGTTTTTTAAAACCCCCCCCTCGGCTGCTTGCAACCATTTTCACTTTTTATTTTTTTATGCTCCAAATCCGAAATATTCTTTAAAATCTTAGGCATTCATTTACTCAATTCAACAATGCTGATCATCAAAAAAAAAATTGTGGGGGTGGGGGAAAAATTTTTTTTCTGGGCAAAAAAAAAGTCACATTTAGTCTGTTTGGGTCATATAGACCCGGACCAAAATGATTTTTTTTAGGTACTTGAATTTGGTCTTTTTGAAAACTTTTTCAACTGGAAAACTAGTTTGAACATTTATGAACATAATGATATGAAAATTGAACTGGAAAAATTGAGACTTATATTTTTATTTTGATTAAAAAACCCCTTCCCCCATCCTTTCTGAATTTCGTGTCAATTTCTATTTTTTAAGTCTACAAATCCCTAAGGAATTTTCCCCCAAAAGGTTTGATATACTAAATTGAACATTTCTGAATATAAGAAAAATATAAATGAACTGGGAAAAATGGTTCTTATTGGTTTATTTTTGCCACAAAAGGGCCACCCCCCCTCGGCCTTGCTGTGTGCCATTATTGTCACTTTTTATACATATTTGGCTAGAAATATTTGGAATATCCTTTTGAAAATCAACCACATTGTAGCCAGAGAACTAATTTTATGAAACAAATCCATTTTACTAAAAAAAAGTATGTAAGTTTGAAATTAACAGCATAATTTTTATATAAATTGAAATAATTGAACACGGGGGGAGGCATACATTTGTGTGCAAAATAAACCAATATGCATCAATTTTTCCAGTTCAATTTTCATATCATTATGTTCAGAAATGTTCAAGCTAACAATCCCACACCAACTTTAGTAAAATAGAATGTATTTTGCTAGCAAAACTATCCATAAAGTGAAGACTATTTCAAAAAAATGGGGGGGGCATGCATTTCATCAACAAAATAAACCAATATGCATCAATTTTTCCAGTTCAATTTTCATATCATTATGTTCAGAAATGTTCAAGCTACCAATCCCACACCAACTTTAGTAAAATAGAATGGATTTTGCAAGCAAAACTATCCATAAATTGAAAAGAAATCACAAAAACGGGGGGGGGGGCGTGCATTATATCCGCAAAATAAACCAATAAGATTTACTTTTTTCATTTCAATTTTCACATCATTGTGTGCAGAAATGTTCAGACTACTTTCCAAGTGAAAAAAGTTTTCAAATTGACCAAACATAAGCACTTCAAATGAAGAGTTTTTGGTCCGGGTCATATGTGACCCGAACAGAAGATTTTTAACTTTTTTCGACCAGAACAGCAGGGTTAAAGTCCTGGTGGTGTGGGGAAGTTCTTGCTGCCATACCTGCCTTCTACATACTGTACATCAAGTATGTGTTCTTAAGTAATTAGTAATTGGTTTTCTGAAACAGAAAGTGGGAGGACACTGTATTAAGGGAGTTGACTAACGGGGAAATATGGTAACTAGTGAAGGGTGAATCGAACTCGCACAATTCGGGTCCGTACCGAATTTTGCGGTGTTCGGTATGCCGAATATGAACCCGAAATTTTTTGAAACTTCAGGCAAAGTTCGGGGTCGTGTTCGGTGTTTGGAGCTTTGTCTTCACCGGCAGGTTGCTAAGGACACCAAGGTGATCACTTCCTAGATTCCATGGAATCCAGGAAGTGATCACCTTGGCGTCCTTAGCAACCTGCCGGTGACATCAAAGCTCCGCCCCCAGATTCTCTTCATGGGAGGGATTCCCCAGCTCCTTCAAAGGGAGGTCTTCACATAAAAATAAACATGTTTATTTTTACGTGAAAGGACCGCCGTTTGCTAGCAGCGCCGCTGCGGCATCCTTTCAGGTAAAAATAACAATGTTTATTTTTACGTGAAGGTCTCCCTTTGAAGGAGCTGGGGAATCCCTCCCACGAAGAGATTCTGGGGACAGAGCCTTGACGTCACCGGCAGGTTGCTAAGGATGCCAAGGTGATCTCTTCCTGGATTCCATGGAATCCAGGAAGTGATCACCTTGGCATCCTTAGCAACCTGCTGGTATACGTGACGTCAAAGCTCCGCCCCCGGAATTTCCGTTGGGTTCACCCATCACTAATAGTAACCTGCTGTTTTAATTAACTGTTTTAAAAGCTGTTGACAAAATATCTGTCCAAAGATGATGCATTGAAGGGCAGCTTAGTTTAAAGCTGGTATATATACAGGAAAGGAGCAACTTAAATTTGTGCATATGCCCTTAGTGCAGCTTTGTATGGATTGTGTAGATTAATCTGCATTCTGTAGTGTCAGTTTCTTTTGTCTCAAACTGGCTGTCTTTCACAATGTTATAGTCGTGTTGCACCTCCACTTTGTTCAACCTATATATAAACACATTGAAATGTTATATAATGACATAAATCCCCAGAAACCTCTTCCCACGGGTACTAAATTTGGAATCATTAAAGCCTGCTTTTTTGGAGACGTGGAATGCAGATAACAAAATAAGGACTGCAAAGAACAGGTGGAGAAATCTGTACAGAAGACAAGACAAATCACTCATTAATTTTTTATAAAATGGAGAAAAATATTGTGGCAAGCAAGTCTTCCCTTTGAAAAGAGATCAAATTAAAAATTGCCAAGAATTGGGCAGGAATCAATTTTGCAGAAACAGTTTGTGTGAAAGCATGGGGCTGTGAGACTGACCATCACTAAAGAGAATGCTGGGAATTAATATTTATCTTAAAATGTTTAAAATTATGTACCAGTGTTATACATACTTGCAAATTCAACATTAGCTAACTTAATTTGCATACCTAGCTTTTGATAGTTGTTATGATGAAAAGTGCTAGTTTTGCTTTCCAAACAATCTCCCTCTTTTTCTAAATTAATTCCAAGGATTGACTTATATACTTTGCAATGAATCTAGTCACTGAAAAATTCAATTAATGCATATGACACAGTGGTTACAAAGTGTTTAGATCTTCAGAAATCATTAGAATTTTAAATAGAAGTTGGGAATCTAAAATATACAGCTATTATTTCTAGATCTGTCAGAATTTGCAGAGAATGTAGCAGAATTTGTCAGAAATTTTCAAAGCAAGAAGCAGCAAAAACCATCCTTCTGATACGAATGAATATTATAAAAAAATATTTCCTTTAGAATTTTAATAATGCAAATATTATCTTCTTCTTCCAGTGGACCACACTTTGTTCATTAATTTGGAAATGTGTAGATGGTTTGCCAATTCAATTCAAAGAAGTTAGGTTTCAAATCTGCATAATCTACTTTAATGAAATCAGGTTTTTTTTCATTTATCAAACTTGCTACCACTTGTGAAATATAGCTTTAAACATGTTAAATCTTGTCTTTGTCCTGCATAAGGCTAAGTTACATAACAAGTAGTTTCATCAATACTGGTAATTCCCTAGTCCTTTTTAATTTATTAAAGTGATGAACTGTTGGCTCTTGGACTGATCTCATGGATTATCCAAATCTTTCAAATAACTAACTCAAGTGGTGAGTGCTACCAATACTGAAGTGGCCAAGATATCTACTTAGAAACCAAAAGAAGTGTCTGAAAGTAAAAATTTAAAGAAGGCTCAATACTCTCCAACAGACATGGATTCTTAAGGTCATTTAACAAAGGAACGAACTTCCATAAAGTTTCCTGGATAAATGCAAGACTAGAATCCTGAAAATAGACATGACTTAGAATACTCAGAATTTTGGTATATCCCACATCTATCTTCTAGCATTAAAGTGGATGGTCCTGTGCTAATAGATACATAATGGGATCATCCATATATGCAGCACGTATATGTACATTCACAGAAAAATGTATATGTATAAGTGTGTGTATAATGCATCGATCGATAGATAGATGGATGGATAGATAGATAGATAGATAGATAGATAGATAGATAGATAGATAGATAGATAGATAGATAGATAGATAGATAGGCAGGCAGGCAGGCAGGCAGGCAGGCAGATAGGCAGACACAGACAGACAGACAGACAGGGTCCCTCTCCATCAAAACATCATTTTCAGAAAGGCACTTCATTCTTAAACTGCCATTGAGCCAGGATGGCAGGACACAGATAGCAGTTGACTAATTAGAATTGTAATTAAACTGAATGAAATAGATTGCTTGGAACCAAAAGGGGGATAAAATTGATGCTGCCTCTTTCTAACTAAATGCAAATCTTAGTTTGATTGCTTATTTTAAAAGTAAAGCAATCTCTTTAAATCAAATGGCAGGCAAAAGCAATATCTTAAATGCTAGGAGTTACAAATATATAACTAACTCAAAAGGAAGATTATTTAGAATTTAAGACAACCATCCCCCAAGGAACGAATTAAATGAAAAAAGGGCTCTTTTGCAATGTTCTCAATGACCTTCCATTTAAATGGGGAAGACACTTCTTCTTCAGGTAAATACTCCATCCATAAGACTAAAAGAATGCTGCATTTGGGTATTATTAGAAATTTTAAATGAAAAAGAAATAAAAGGATGCATGAAGTTGGCTACTTTTGCATAATTCATGAAGTTTGGGTTTCATTTTCAAGGCAGCCATTCTCATTGTACATATATTTGTCGTCAATATTTACCCTACATTGAAACCAACAGAGAAAATCCTGAATTAGAGAAGTAAGGTGGACTCAGCATGCATGAAGTCTTCTTTCTTAGGTTCTGTACTTTTTTTGCATGTTAATTAAAATACAGGGACAGATTGTAGAATATATTGCTGACATCTGTAGTTTAAGTGAACCAGCTCTGAATTGAGCACTGAACATGCTTACTAAGTTTATTATGTTCACTTCCACAGACATTGCAAAAATAATGGCTATATTGCTGCACAACACACCAGTGGAGATTCTGGAGATTAATGCAGAAATATTTATGAGAGAATCAAAGCTGGCTGGTGTCAATGGATCACCAATATATCCACCCAGAAGGAGTTGGAAAGTCTATAAATACAATAAATTAAACTAAATATCTAGTAGTACCTTATGACATGATCAATAGGTGGGTATCATTGACTCAAACTCAACCCTGATAAGACGGAGTGGCTGTGGGTTCTGCCTCCCAAGGACAATTCCATCTGTCTTTCCATCACCCTGGGGGGGGAATTATTGACCCCCTCGGAGAGGGTCCGCAACTTGGGCGTCCTCCTCGATCCACAGCTCACATTAGAGAACCATCTTTCAGCTGTGGCAAGGGGGGCCTTTGCCCAGGTTCGCCTGGTACACCAGTTGCGGCCCTATCTGGACCAGGACTCACTGCTCACAGTCACTCATGCCCTCATCACCTCGAGGTTCAACTACTGTAATGCTCTCTACATGGAGCTACCTTTGAAAAGTGTTCGGAAACTTCAGATCATGCAGAATGCAGCTGCGAGAGCAGTCATGGGCTTACCCAGGTATGCCCATGTTTTACCAACACTCCGCAGTCTGCATTGGTTGCCGATCAATTTCCGGTCACAATTCAAAGTGTTGGTTATGACCTTTAAAGCCCTTCATGGCATTGGACCAGAATATCTCCGAGACCGCCTTCTGCCGCACGAATCCCAGCGACCGATTAGGTCCCACGGAGTGGGCCTTCTCCGGGTCCCGTCAACTAAACAATGTCGGTTGGCGGGACACAGGGGAAGAGCCTTCTCTGTGGCGGCCCCGACTCTCTGGAACCAACTCCCCCCAGAGATTAGGACTGCCCCTACTCTCCTTGCTTTTCGTAAGCTCCTTAAAATCCACCTTTGTCGTCAGGCATGGGGGAACTGAGACATCTCCCCCGGGCATATACAATTTATGCATGGTATGTTTGTATGTATGTTTGCTTAGTAAATGGTTTTTTAAAAATATTTTAAACTATAATTTAGATTTGTCATGAATTGTTTTATTTTCTTGTGAGCCACCCCGTGTCTGGAAAAAGGAGAGTTTTGTCCAGTTGAATTCCCACCTTATTCACTCATGAGTCTGTGAGCCATTATGTTAAAAACTGAAAACCCCAGTCAAAGCAATTAGAAAATGGTGACATATTTTTAATAAGCTTAATTTGAGATTTTAAGCTTAATTGTTCTACAAATCAGATATGCAACATTTTTTTAAAAAAAAAAGTTCATTTCAAAATATTATTCCATAACATAATATTCCAGCACAGAGCCTGCAGGTCCTTAGAAAATATATAAATGATTGCTTTTTTTCTTCTTCTTCTCCAATATAGTATTTGCAATCAAGAACATTATCAGTTCAGAGGAAACCCCACATCTGTATAGTCGTACTTTACACTTATGCAAAAACTCATCTTCATTTTGTGCAAATGTAAAGTAGTAAAACCAGAAAGGCCAATGCCACAGAGATGCAAAAATGAAAAAAAAATGTAGTTAGTGACCATTTGCAAATTGTACATAGAAACATAGTTGAGAAATGTTCCTGGAAATACAATAAATATTCAAATTATGTGTAGCCTAACCCAACCTAGAGAAAGAAGAGAAAAATATCTTGGTCCTGCAAGTATTCAGTGGAATATTTGTTGTGAGTTTATATGTCCAGATAGCAATATTTACATCCAGTAAAGGGCTGCCATTCACGGTCCTACTAGAATGGTCGGGAGGGAGCACGGGGGTGGGGGGCCCATGCACGGCGTGCCCACCATCGAATTTCCTGCACATGCGCAGAGTCATGGCCAAAGCCGTTCTGCCCGGGAGCTACCAGCGGGAAGAAATCCTGCAAGAAGGAAACAATTTCTTCCTGCTAGCAGCTCTCGGGTGGGATGGACCGCCACCACTGCTCAGGAACCAAGCCCCGTGGCTGCCAGCAAAGGAATTCCATTTAGTCCCATGGGGGAGCTACCAGAAGGAAGAAATCTGGGACTAAACGGGGCACCTTTGCTGGCAGCCACAGAGCTGGGTTCCTGCACAGCAGCGATCTATCCTGCCCAAGAGCTACCAGCGGGAAGAAATCCTTTCCCGTTCACGGCTGCAGTCATGGTCCTCCTCGGCAAGACCGGCCTCCACAATGGGGCATGTCTGGCCAGGCCGAATGGGGCAGCAGCAGCAGCGGCAGCCACAAAAGTGGCAGCAGCGGTGGCAGGAAGCACCTGCCCATCCTCTCTTTTTTTCCTGCCTAGATTTCTTCCCGGTGGCAACTCCTGGGTGGGATGGACTGCGGTCACCACGGCCGCCATGCAGAAACCCTGCCCTGGGGCTGAGGGCAAAGGCACCCCGTTTAATCCCAGATTTCTTCCTTCCAGCAGCTCTCCTGCAGGACTAATGGAGCGCCTTTGCCGGCAGGCATGGGACTCAAGCAGGCAGAGGATCGGATGCATCTCTTTGCTGAGCCAGAACAAGAAGTAGCTCGGAAAGGTGGCTGCCGCCTGCTACACCCCCTCCAGGCCCACCCTGTAGCATTTTTTATGCTGGCAGCCACTTCTCCAAGCTGCTACTTATGCTGGCTCAGCTAGGAGACACACTCGGTTCTCTGCCTGCTCAAGCCGCCCCGGTCCCACTCTGGCTGCGGTAGGACAGCAGGTGCATCTTCTAGCCAAGCCAGCTTGAGAAGCAGCTTGGAGAGGTGGCCGCCACCTGCCACGCCCACCTGCCAGGCCTACCCTGTAGCATTTTTTCATGCTGGTGGCTCCAGGCTGGAACTGACAGCTGCCACTGCCGCCGCAGAGGCCAGCAGTAAAAAATGCTCCAGGGCAGGCCAGGCGGGTAGGTATGGTGGGTAGGTGTCGTGGGCGGTGGTCACCTCTCTGAGCTGCTTCTCACACTCACTCAGCTAGGAGACGCGTCCAGTGCTCTGCCTGCTCAAGCCACCCTGGTCCCACTCTGGCTGCAGTGGGGCAACAGGCCCCACCGTGTATGGTATGCTAGTGTGTATGATTGGTTTTTAACTTGTGGTGTTCTTAAAATTAATTTAATATTGGATTTGTCTTGTATTGCTGTTGCTGTGAGCCGCCCCGAGTCTGCGGAGAGGGGCGGCATACAAATCTGATTAAACTAAACTAAACTAAACTAACTCCTACCTAAGCCAGGAAACGTGCTGGGCAGCTCAAATCTCCTGTTCAAATGGCCCCAGCAGCAGCAGAGACACACCATGCCCACCGAACAAGCGCTGCGCTTTCTGGCCCCACCTAGCAGTAGGTGCTGTCGCTACTGGCTGGGGCGGCGAGATTTGGTTTCTGCACATGCGCAGAAGCCAAATCTCCTGTGCACGGTGCACGCACGGCATGTGCACAATGGGTGGCGATGGAGATGCATGCGCAACTTCATTTTTGCTGGTGGAACGGCGTTCCACCCCATCCTGGTAGCAGCCTATCTCTGCTTACATCTCATTATATGTAATTTCAACATAGAACAATATAATTAGTATATAAATCCTCAAATCAATCATTTGTGAATATATCCGGAATTCTTAAGTAAACATGCTTTTCCATAAAAAATGATGGGGAAAAGTATGCTCTAATAAAAACAATGGAGACTCTCCTTATAGGTTTTCTTCCATTGACAACTTTATGTTGCTTCATATGATATTCCGAAAGGAATTACATTCTGGATTTATGAAAGAAAACAATGAAATGAGTTGAATTCACTATCTTTCCTTAACTATCAGTGAACCACAGAACTGAAAACATGATAAGAAAACTCTCATCCATTGAATAACCCATTTTTGTGATATCAGTTGATGAATGCACTAATTCAGAAGATGCTTCCAGATTGATGTTTGGTGTTAGACTTGTTTATGAAAACTTCAGATCTTATGTTTATTATACCATCTTCAACAAGAATAACTTGACAAAATATTTAAGTTTATTGACGATTTTATGAATCAAAATGGTATTTACTGGGGAAACAAAGCAGGTCACTTGGATTTATGATAAAGCTTGGGCAATGGTGGGTTTATACATGGTTTAAAAGATGTAGCAGTTTGTGTACTGTCAATGTGTAGTACTGCTAGAATATGTGCAGTCCCCCCACCCCACATTTAGATTCTACTCTTCAAGAATACATAATACCAACAGCAATAGCACTTAGACTTATACACTTCTTCACACTGTTTTTTATATCCCTCTATAAACTGTTTACAGAGCTGGATATTGCCTCCATAATCTGGGTCCACATTTTACTGACCTCAGAAGAATGCAAGGCTAAGTTAACCTTGAGTCTGGTGAAATTCAGTATGCTATGTTATAGGCAGCCCTCCAGCAGGCAGCAGAAGTAGCTTGCAATGCTGCATTCTAATCACCATGGCTCTATATCTAAAATTTATAGAGTCCATAAAATTTATTTCTTTTAAATTCTAGCATTGTGCAATTAATTAGGAAATGAACATAAGATTCTGTTATTTAAAAAGGAGCACCAATAGCTATTTCAATGAATTACTGTATTTGATATGAGTCTAAAATGAAAAATCAATTATTTTTCTTTTTTTGGTTCGACATCTCCCACAGCGTTAGATTGTGAAATTAATGTATCATCTTTAGTTATTATGCACTGAAATTGACCTATAAAATGCACTGAATATTGACCTAGATCTCCATATACAATTTTTTTAGTTCATGAAATATTTTTCCATAGGATTCATAATCACATCATTATTTTTATTAAAAATATTTCAGAGCTATAAAATACAGATATAATGAATGAGTTAAACTTGTACTTCAAATAAAAAAGTAAAACATTCATTTTTTAATATTTTAAAAATGCATTTTGAGATTTCAAAAAGAGATATTAAAAAACCTATTTTCAACTGTATAAAGTTGGAAAAAACACTGCTCCAGAATATACATATTCATTTAAAGAATACATAGTGGCTTTTCACATAACACCTGTTCCTCTTAGAAAAGGAAACAAGTGGAAAATTGATTTGTAAATTTAGTAATACTCAAAAGACTAAGATTGATTACTGTGCCTGAGGCTAAACAATGTTCTTTCTACAAAATTGCTAAAAACTCCTTACAAGTCTCAATCCAGGAAGAATAAAAATTCCTTCCTTAAGCCTCATTGTCCAACATAAATGTCTACATATTTGTATTGTCTGCAGTAAAGGTTCTGGAGTTATTTTCCCAGACTCTCCTTTATAAAGCAATGGACAGCAAACTCCAGCTACTTCCTGGAATGGATGCCATTTACCCCTCTGAGTCTCAAGTAGCAGGAGACAAGGGCTACTTTGTGCCACCAGCTGGTGCAAATATGCTAAAGCAGAATGCTGGTGCCATACAAATGCTGAAGCTGCACTGCAGGAAAAAGAAGCATTCGATTTTGCTGCAAACTCATCTCTAGAGGAGCACTTGCTGAAATGGCGTGGGAAACTTTGGCCGAGCTCGTCAAGAGATGAAAGTTTGCAGGGGGCCAAACTAGCAGGCCCTTTCTCTCATGTCTCCCACCCAGAGTCCTCGCAGAAGGAGAGAAGTAGGCCCGAAAGGTGGCTGAACGTCCCCTCAGCAGCTGTTTTGCTGATCACAGCGAATTCTTGGTCTTACCTTCCTGTTCCAGTTTGCTCACACCACTATCTATCTATCTATCTATCTATCTATCTATCTATCTATCTATCTATCTATCTATCTATCTATCTATCTATCTATCTATCTATTTAGTCCAATACACAATGAGGGTTTTAGTGGGTATCTATCTATATACACATAGTAAAATACATGATGAAGGTTATGGAGGAGATACTCATAGTAAAATATATCTAAGAAATAATAGAAAAGAAGATCTAGTAATAGAACATATCAATGAAAGAATAGAAGAAGAGATATAGGAATAGAAGAAAGGTATAGGAGATATAGGAGAGCAATAGGACAGGGGAAGGAAGGTACTCTAGTGCACTTGTACTCGCCCCTTACTGACCTCTTAGGAATCTGGATAGGTCAACCGTAGATTATCTAAGGGTAAAGTGTTGGGGGTTTGGGGATGACACTATGGAGTCCGGTAATGAGTTCCACGCTTCGACAACTCGGTTACTGAAGTCATATTTTTTACAGTCAAGTTTGGAGTGGTTAATGTTAAGTTTAAATCTGTTGTGTGCTCTTGTGTTGTTGTGATTGAAGCTGAAGTAGTCGCCGGCTATTTCAAGATGAATTTCACACTTGGCCTTAAGAGTGAGGGCTGTCGTGCAAACTGGTTGATGTTCGTTGGTGCAGCCTTGTGCTCCTACATACAGACTGGATTAATTGCTCTTGGCCATAACCAGCCCAGGAGCCAAAATTTCTCCATGAACCGCCAACATTTTCTCATGGACCACCAATAGTCTGTGGGCAACAGGTGGTGACCTGTGTTATAAAATATGCATAAATCAGGTTGTTGTTTTTTTTAAGTTCACTGAGAACTGAACTTAGAGACATAGTTTTGGGCGTCAGAAAATGTCAGACCAACAGCCAAGTCTCCATGCATGTCTTTTTATAATTACAAATCTGATTGATAGCTAATATGTAGAAGAAAGAATATCTCTTTTACTAATTCCTCAGCTCCACAAATTCTCTTCCTCTGTTGTTAATTATCCAAGCGCTAAACAACTTGAGCCTAAATGCAAGAAAGAAATACCGTACCTTGAAGATTTGCCATTGTATTTGTATTTAAAGGTTGGCTTAAGATATATGATAACAGAATTGGTAAAGAAAATTATAATGCCACTGTAATGGTTTTTGGAGAGTCAGAATTTGTACATCATTCTCTTTGCTTAATTTTGGCAGAGTTTTAAACCTTCTCGTCATTTCTACAGAAAAAAAAGAACCCCTCATCAGCAGCTTGGCAGACTGTTGCTTCCAAGTGTCTTTATTATTGCAGTAAAGGAATGCCATCAAAAATAACCACTCTGGTTTATTTGTGTATAAAATATCAATTTCATTTTTCTTCACTGGTAAATTTGTCATGGCACATGATAGAAAAGCAGCTATTTATAGAATAGCAAAAACAAGAAAACATTGGAACAGAAAATTAAGAAACAGATTATTAAGAAACCAATCAAAATATAGGATACACATATGTAAATAAATAAATAAACACGGAGGAATTCAATTTTTTGTCTGATTTTTTAAAATGTTTGCCGGTTATATGTATGATTATAAGAATGATTTATCTTATTTCTGTATCACTGTAGAAAATATAGATGGCCTAATACAAATGAAAGTGTTGTGACTAAGATGAAAAATCAGCCAATCAATCAAATAAATAAAAGCATCTTGCTGCTTGAAACAAAAATGTGTTCAGACATTTACTAGGCTGACAATTGAATCTTAGCTGAATATGTCCAAATACTGTCCTTTTCTTCAGTTCAGGGTGATACTGAACCTGCTTGCCCCCCCTCCCCCCCGAACTGGATTTCTTGGTGGAACCACAGGCACCGCCATCTTGTTTTTCTCTTCTATGCACTCACAGAAGCTGGGGGGGGGTTGTTTTGTTTTTTTTGCTTCTGCGCATTTGCGGATGCTGGATTATTATTATTTTTGCACCGTGCATGCATGCAGCACATGAGGAAGTGAACTGGCAGCGAGGTAAGCTAGACTCCACCCCTGGTGATATGTGTTTAGTTTAAGGAAGAAAGGATAAGGCAGACCATAACACATATGGTTTGTGCCTTTACAGCAGAGGTCCCCAACCTTTTTCGCACCAGGGACCGGCTTTAAGCTAGAGCAGTTTTCCATGGCCCGGTGAGGGGGGGGGCTTTGGTCATATGGGGATGGGGTTATGGAGGGGTGGAGCCAGGGCCACCATCAGGAATTTTGGGGCCCCATACAGCCTAAGTGTCTGGGGGCCCCCTCCCCGCCATTTTAAAACTACTTTATTTTGCGACATACCAATTATGTATGAAATTTACCTTCTTTGGGGAGGGGTGAAAGGGGAGAGTAAGAGAGGAAGGATTGAAAGAAGGGAATGAGGGAGGAAAGAAGGGAGGAAGGAAAAGGAAAGCAAGAAATGGAGGGAGGAAAGGAAGGAAAGAAAGAATGAAAGAAAGAAAGGGGGAAGGGACAGGAACAGAGGAAGGAAGCAAGGAAACTTATGAAAGGGGAGAGTAAGAGAGGAAAGACTGAAGGAAGGGAGGGAGGGAAGAAGGTAGGAAGGAGAAAGAAAAGAAGAAATAGAAGAAGGGAAGGTAAAAGAGAGAAAGAAAAGAGCAAGAAAGAAAGCAAGAAAGAAAGCAAGAGAATGAAAGAGAAATAAAAATAGAGAGGGGGAATGAAAGAAATGGAAGGAGGGAAGGAAGGAGAGAAAGCAAGAGAAAGAAAGAAAGCAAGAGAGAGAAAAAAAATGAAAGAGCAAGAGAGCAAGAGAGCAAAAGAAAGAGAGAAAGAAAGAAAGAAAGAAAGAAAGAAAGGCAACTTCAAAGAAAGGCTCACTGAGCATCTCTCACTCTCTTTCTCTCCCTCTTTCTTTCTCTCTCTTCCTTTCTATCTCTCCTCTTCCTTTATCTCCTCTCTCCCTCTCCCTTTCTCTCCCCCTCTCTCCCCCTCTTTCCCTCTCTCCCTCTCTTGCTATCTCTCCCCCCTCTCCCTCTCTCTTTCTCTCTCCCTCTCTCTCTTTCTCCCCCCTCTCTCCCTCTCTCTTTCTCCCTCTCCCTCTCTTTCTCTCTCTCCCCCCTCTCTCCATCTCTCTTTCTCCCTCTCCCTCTCTTTCTCTCTCTCTCCCCCCTCTCTCCCTCTCTCTTTCTCTCTCTACCTCTCTTTCTCTCTTTCTCCCCCCTCTCTCCCTCTCTCCCTCTCCCTCTCTTTCTCTCTCTCTCCCCCCTCTCTCCCTCTCTCTTTCTCTCTCCCTCTCTTGCTATCTCTTTCTCTCCCCCCTCTCTCTCTTTCTCTCTCTCCCTCTCTTGCTATCTCTTTCTCTCTCTTTCTCCCCCCTCTCTCCCTCTCTCTTTCTTCCTCTCCCTCCACTCATCCATTCCGGGGGTCTTTTTCGGACTTCCCAATCCAAGTCATGCAGCCTTGCGGAGCTCCTGGTGGTCTCTCATCCCCGAATCAGCCAGGTAAACATGGCCCCCTCTTCCCTGGCCCGAAACCAGCGAAGGTTGGGGGAATTTCTGCGCAACCCCGGCCACTTTCGGGGTTAAATTCCTCTCCCCGCCCTCTCCGCACCTCTGAAGGGAGCAGGGCAGCGTTGCTGGGCTGGCCAATTCTGGGCAGGGGGCGAATTCCTCCCGGGGGGGTGGAGGTGTGGATGTGTGCGTGCGCCCGGAAGGCGTCCGAACTTTGCCCGGCGGAGCTCTGCAAACACGAGGCAGGGAGGGAGGGAGGCCGTTGCCCGGCCAGCGGGCACCAAACAGGGCAGGGCTCCATGGGAGGGGAGGGGGCGCCCCGCGTGGGACCCCCCCCGGCGGGCTCCGTCCGGTCGGGAAAAAGGGGGGCAGGGGTCTCTCGGCTGGGGCGGCGCTGGGGGTGCTCTGCACACGCTCAGGGTGCCAGAAGCTGTGTATGAAAGGGAAGGGGAGGGGGCACCTCGCGGCTGGGGGCTGCCTGGCTTTGTGATTTTGGCTGGGGGGGGGAGTTAGGAAGGTCCTACTCCCCCCCCCAGCCAAAAATTCAAAGCCTATCTGCTGGATACGGGCGATGAGTGAGACAGAGCGGCGCGGAAGCCTCTTGCAGCAGCTGCCACAGCCACCGGCTTCGGCGCCGCTCGTCCCGCTCATCGCCCGTATCCAGCAGATAGGCTTTGAGTTTTTGGCTGCGGGGGGGAGAAGTAGGACCTTCCTAAGTCCTCCCCCCAGCCAAAAACTCAAAGCCTATCTGCTGGATACGGGCGATGAGTGGGACAGAGCGGCGCGGAAGCCTCTTGCAGCAGCTGCCACAGCCACCGGCTTCGGCACCGCTCGTCCCGCTCATCGCCCGTATCCAGCAGATAGGCTTTGAGTTTTTGGCTGGGGGGGGAGAAGTAGGACCTTCCTAACTCCCCCCCAGCCAAAATCACAAAGCCAGGCAGCCCCCAGCCGCCAAAGGAGCCTCCTGATTCTCCCCGCCCTGCCGACGCCCCACCCTATCCTGCATAATGTCCTCTGCCAGGAGGGCAGCGGCGCCACGGACCGGCTGGAAAACCCCAACGGCCTGGTCCCGGTCCGCGGACCGGCGGTTGGGGACCTCTGCTTTACAGTATATAAAAAATAAGAATGGGAAACAATTGAGTAAGAATGCCTGAATGAGAGCTGCACTGACTTGTCTTAATACTCCAAAGTGCTCCTATGAAAATATTGTATTTGTCTACCTCTGTTTAAAAGGCTTGGGCTTAACCCTGACAAGACTGAGTGGCTGTGGGTATTGCCTCCAAAAGACTATATTGACTGTCCATCCATGGTTTGGAAGGGGGAGAAATTGCTCCCCTCAGAACAGATTCACAGTCTGGGTATCCTCCTAGATTTGCAGCTAAGATTAGACCAGTGTTTCTCAAATAGTGGGGTGGGCCCCCCGGGGGGGGGGCACAGAGCAAAGCCAGAGGGGGCACATGAACTGTTTGTATTGTAAATAGATTTTAAAACTGTTTTTAGAGATTTTACTACTATTGATGTTTTGTATTTTTGTTATGAGCCGCCTAGAGTCTCTAGGGAGTCGGGTGACATAGACGTTGAAGAAAGAAAGAAAGAAAGAAAGAAAGAAAGAAAGAAGGAAGGAAGGAAGGAAGGAAGGAAGGAGGGGAGGGAGGGAAGGGAAGGAAGGAAAGAGAGAGAGAGAAAGGAATGAAGGAAAGAGAGAGAAAGAAAGAAAGAAAGAAAGAAAGAAAGAAAGAAAGAAAGAAAGAAAGAAAGAAAGAAAGAAAGAAAGAAGAAATGGTTGGCTTCAGGTCCCATTTACATATCCTTAAGATAGTAAAGCATGATGGGCTAGAGAATTCTGAGTGTTGAAATCCAGATATTTTAAGATTGGGAAACACTGGTCTAGTGGGATGAAATCTCAATGTAACTTATTTTTTAAAAAATGATTTGGGGATATATTGGTTCCTGAATTCCAACTGATTGAATGAAGGGAAGCCAAAGCCCTGAATGTATAAGCTCCGCTGTCAGAATAACAGACTTTCCAGGAAAGCCTTAGGCCTTCTACCATTCTGTGCAAATAACTGAACAAATCTACTCAGTTTGTTGTTTTCCTTGTTTGTTTACAAAGTATATAGGCCACTTTACGTAACAACTCTGGGTGGTTTGTAAGATGGAATATAAATACAGAAAACTGTCTCAAAAGGAAAAGAAAAGCAGCAATCACTTAGAAAACTTTTTTAAAAAGGCGGTCCAGTGCTCCCTCTAATGTGGGGTCTGGAGACTGAATCAGATTTTAAGGCTTTTTAAAATAGGACCAAGGTAAACATTTTTGTTATTAAGTAAACTTGTTGAAAAGCCTCTGTGAAAATCAGAGCACTGCATTTCCACATTTTCCAGATCATGGTACTGGACCAGAATAGCACTGAACCAGAATATCTCCGAGACCGCCTCCTGCCGCACGAATCCCAGCGACCGATTAGGTCCCACAGAGTGGGCCTTCTCCGGGTCCCGTCAACTAAACAATGTTGGTTGGCGGGCCCCAGGGGAAGAGCCTTCTCTGTGGCGGCACCGACTCTCTGGAACCAACTCCCCCCAGAGATTAGAACTGCCCCTACTCTTCCTGCCTTCCGTAAACTCCTTAAAACCCACCTTTGCCGTCAGGCATGGGGGAATTGAAACACCTCCCCGGGCATGTTCAATTTATATATGGTATGCTTGTGTGTGTGTCTGTTAGTATATGGGGTTCTTTTAAATCTTTAAATATTTTAAAGTTATTTGGATTATTTATGATTTGTTCTATCTTGTTGTGAGCTGCCCCGAGTCTTCGGAGAGGGGCGGCATACAAATCTAAATAATAAATAAATAAATAAATAAATAAACATTCTGCCAGATGTGGTAAGAAAGCTTTGTGTCCATCTCGCCATACTTGAAAGGGTAAAATGAAGCCATTGAGATAATGGGATCATACATTTCATGTTCATTTTTCACCCTGGAAAGCTTCCACACCACCATTCAAATGCCTTCTGTGTACAAAACAGAGACAAATGCACACTGGCCAACCCAAATGATCTGGTTGGCAAGCTAATGTCATATATCTCTCCATTGTCATTGAACATGGAGTCCCAGACTCTGTAAGACAGTACGTAAAAACAAACCAAATATGCTGTGGTAACACAACGGAGCTACACTTCTAAGCCTCTGTTCTCAGGAGAAACTTAATCTGTGTCAGTATGACGTTTAGTCAGTAAATTCCCCCAGGACCAAGCATTTCAAGAGAGTCACAGTGTTCAGACCTGGTTTACTATTAAATATAACAGCTGGTTTTTTCAAAGATTTCTAAATGTATTATATTAGATTGTATTACGAAGCTATTTGCCTGATTGAGGCAGCTGGGGATAGATGTGCGTGAATAAATGCCCATCTCTAGCATTAAATTAGTCTCAATCCTGCTTTAGGTAAAAATAAAACACTGCTAAAAGTGTGACTTGATTTACAACTCAATTCATTTCTTGTCCATCTGACCCAGCTCAACTGTTTCAGTGGTCCTTCCTCCCAAATGAAATACAGGTGGTCCTCGACTTAAAACCATAATTGTGGCCAGAATTGCTATTGTAAGACTTGCAGTTGTAAATAAAGGCATCAAGTAACTGGGCCCAGGTTTTGGACATTTTTGGGGTAGTCATTAAGCAAATACTTCAGCCATGTGCACCAAGACAAATTCCCTGTGTGTCCAATCACACATGGCCAATAAAATTCTATTCTGTTTTGTTCTGTTCTGTTCCATTCAACAAATGCCACATTAATTAAATGAATCATTTTACTCCAATGGTAGTCTTTTACTATAAACCAGAAGTAAACTTTTGAAACTAGCAAAAAGTGTCACGAATCATGGTCATGTGACTGCTGGACACTAAATTGTCAAAAAGGTGAGCTGGTTGCCCATCACTGAAAATGCAATCATATGACCATGGGTTTCTGTATCATAATTTTAAAAGTGGTTTAGAAGTAAATATGAGAAGATCCATACTTCTTATGCAACTGGTCATTAAGTCAATATAGAGTCAAATACACTCATAAAAATTGTTATTACACAAGGCAGAATAGACAACTTAATGTCCTTGTCATGATTTCAGTTCAGTTCAAGTCCCACTAACCTACCATATCCAATATATCAAAAACAAAACTAAATTCCACATCACCTCAACCATGGGTGTTACCTACTCAGAGCATATGCACTTTTATTGCTGGTTGAAAATCAGTTTCGCCTTTTTCCTGTATCCTTCACATAGATCTGAAATATTTGCTTAAGCTGTTTACAGGCATATCAAATAAATCTTATTCTTCTGATAAGTGCGCAAGATATGTCTTGTTAAAAATGGTGAACTTGTTTGAATCCTATTTGTGAATACCAGGATTTATATTGAAATAAATTAGTCACTTGACACGCTAAAAGACATTGTAACCTAAATATCTACAATTCAAAAGCTGTTGATGATCAAGAGACTTCTGACTGACTTTTCATATGGGACTTTACCTTTAAGCATATTCAGATAAGACTTCCTTCTCTACCTATTTAATTTCATTAGAGTGGCTCTAATCACTGAACACATCCTTGTCTAACCCATATGCATGCACACCCACCTCCCATTAATGAAGAAAGACAGAATGCATTGTATTCTGTTCATCTTTTCCTTTCTACTCTTTTCTTGCTCAATCTCTTTTTCTCATACACGTTAAAATATCAGACCAGGATAGAGCATGAATGGATTCTTCTCATTTAACCACCTAGCCAATATCATTAAATGGTAAGGGGAAATTCTTTTCAAAGAGAGGTGAGGATAACTTTTAGTTACGATGTAGCAAAATGGGAAACAGAGCATTTTCTGTGCTGCAATTCAGCCCCGTGGTTTTAAGGCAAGGGTAGGATGTATTTTTCCAGCTAAGAAAAGATTTTAAAAAACTGGGTGAAAGCAGGACAAATAAGTAAAGTGAAGGAGAATATCTCCCCGGTAGTTAGATGTTAGTTAATAAAAATATCATTAATTCAATAATATTAATGTTTAGGGTTCAGGGTTCTGGAGGTCAAGTTCAAAACCTGTAGGGGCCATATTCTGTAATTCCTATATAAGGGAAGATTTTATCAAACATATAGATTATTAAATCAAGTTGTCTTGACTGCAAAGAAAGCTGTATAATGATAGAGAGATGCATGCAGTGAAAAAAAAGTCAACTTGCTTGTATCAAATAGTATAATAAAAACCAATTGTATCTAATTGGTGTGGGAAGAAATATCCATTGGGATCAGTTCCAAGCTAAGAGAAAGACACTGGAAACATGGAGGGTGATTGGAAAGATGTTCAATGATGAAGTAGAGCCACATGGGTTCTGGGCAGCTGATAAAATGGAATTCAGAGGCGGCAGGGGGTGGTGGTGGTGGTGTTATATCTTCTCTTGGGATTTGCACTTGAGATTCCTGTTCCTGTGCAATAACATGTATTTTGTTGTTGCTAGTACTCCTAAGGAGCCATGTAAGGGTTATATAGAGGTCCTAGTTGGTTCTATAGGCAAAGTACAAATCTTAGATGTTAGAGCTAAGTTTGGTTGAAGTTTGGACTGCTCTGAGGGTGATGCAGTGAAGGGATGTGTACTGAGAGAGTGTTGGATAATTCCTATTGTAGCTCAATGGCTTTCATCCTGTTTTGACTCTTGGGTGAGGGTTATGAATACTTGCTTATCTAGATACTTGTCTTTTTTCAATAAACTATCTCTTAAATGCTGACATCTGCAGTGGGTTATTAAGGAAAGTGGGGATTGCTTCCTGCCTCTCCATTTCTCCCTTTGAGAAATATAATGTGCCTTTTTAAATATTCCTCAAAATATTTCATTATTCTAGGAGGGGGTAGGTACTTTCCTCAACAGTAGAATAGTGACATCTCCAGAAAGCTGGACTTTCTCTTAAAATGCATGCAATGCATATGCTCAGAGGGGCAAAAATAGTGCTCTGTTTTTATTTTGATTGCCAAAGTAACTCTGCTTTTGCCTCTTTTAACTTTTGTATTAGCCATATGGATCTTTTCTTCACTGATGGTGGGGGGGAGACAGAACAGGACTAGACATTTGTTTCTGATCCCCATCACAGCCTTGTTTTGACAACTACACAAAGCAATGCAATCTCACTTGTCATCAGCAGCCCATCTTTTCCTTTCAAGCTGAATATTTGTGATATTAGTCTAATAGTCCTCTGCCACCTGAAATATATACCAAGCCGTTTCTGACTTTTAAGAATTCTTTACAAGGAGTCCAGATGAATCACGTAAGATAAGTCTGAATCCTTCAATCAGGCCTGCTTATCCTTGCTTGCTAAATGTTTGAGCGTTTATGACAAATCAGGCCCAATTCATTTTTCCTGGATTCAGTAAATGCCAATTTGAATTATCGTTCCATTTGCTGAAAGCAGAGATGCGACAGAAGGCTATCTTAAAACAAGAGATGCTTTGTGCATGCACAGAGCAGTTAAAAGTCATGATTTGATAGCAGACTCATTTCAATAGCAAATAGACTTGCTTGAAAAGCAAATGTGTTGCATCATTTTGATTGACAGCAAGCTTAACCCTTTTAATCTTCTTTATGGACTATTATCCTCCTGGCACTTGAGCTAGTAAAACACTTATGTTTTCTTAATCACTCAACTGGAATATTTCATCATAAACAACTTCTCTCTCCTCTTCAAATAAATTTTCCTACTACAAATGAAAAATATTGTTAAAAGCACTTCCTCTTGGTTTATATACACATCAAAAACAGAGCAGGTATATTGGCTTAGCAAATAGTAGCAAAAAAAATCTGTGTCCCAATCATGAAATATGGCATTTTATTTTTCTTCTGGATTGGAATTTGATGGGGGAAAACCTGTTCTCTATCTTTGGATAGTTGTATACATGAACACAGTAAATTATTAATTCAAATTTCAGTTCACTCATAAACTCACTGCATTTAATGAATCTCAACCATTTATTAGGATAGGATGAAAAAATTCCATGCAAATTAATAAGGAGAGCCAACAGCATCAGACCAAAGACCTAATTAAAGAGTCTTTGGTCTAATGTTATTCAGGCAAATAGCTTTACGGGGATGATGATTTCATTGATTTCTTTGACTATGTCACAAAAGTGTTGGATGAAGTTGGTACCATGGATATTGCCTATCTGGACTTCAGCAAAGCCTTTGATATGGTTCCACATAAAGAGCTGATAGATAAATTAGTGAAGATTGGACTTAATCCCTGGATAGTTCAATGGATTTGCAGCTGGCTGAAGTGTAGACATCAGAGAGTTATTGTTAATGGGGAGTATTCTGAGCAGAGACAGGTTACAAGCGGTGTGCCACAAGGGTTTGTTCTGGTCCTATTCTTTTTAATATATTTGTTAGTGACATAGGGGAAGTTTGGTAGGGAAGGTTTGCCTATTTGCCGATGACTCTAAAGTGTGCAATAGGTTTGATATTCCTGGAGGCATCTGTAATATGGTAAATTGTTTAGCTTTACTAGATAAATGGTCAAAGCAATGGAAACTGAAGTTTAATGTTTCCAAACGTAAAATAATGCACTTAGGGAAAAGGAATCCTCAATCTGAGTATTGCATTGGCAGTTCTGTGTTAGCAAAAACTTCAGAAGAGAAGGATTTAGGGGTAGTGATTTTTGACAGTGTCAAAATGGGTGAACAGTAACTGAATTTAAACATGCCTGGGATAAACATATATCCATCTTAAGATAAAATACAGGAAATAGTATAAGGGCAGACTAGATGGACCATGAGGTGTTTTTCTGCCATCAATCTTCTATGTTTCTATCTTCCAGCAGGACCTGGCACCTGCCCACACTGCAAAAGCACTAAAACCTAGTTCAATGACCATAGGATTACTGTGCTTCATGGCCAGAAAACTTGCCTGAGCTGAACCCCATAGAGAATCTATGGGGCATTGCCAAGAGAAAGCTGAGAGACATGAGACCGAACAGTGCAGAAGAGCTGAAGGCCACTATTGAAGCATCCTGGTCTTCCATAACACCTCACCAATGCCACAGGCTGAGAACTTCTATGTCATGCTGTATTGAGGCAGTAATTGCTGCAAAAGGAGCCCAAACAAAGTACTGAGTATATATGCATGCTTATACTTTTCAGAGGTCCAATATTTTTCTATGTATAATCCTTTTTTTATTTATTGCATGTAAAATTCTAATTTTCTGAGATGGGAGATTTGGGGTTTTCACGAGATATACGCCATAATCATCACAATTATGACAAATCATGGCTTGAACTATCTTGCCTTGCATGTAATGAGTCTCTCATATATTATGTTTCATCTTTTAAGTTGCATTACTGAAATAAATGAACTTTTGCACGATATTCTATTTTTTCAAATTTTACTTGTAGTTGTAAAGAGTGAGTTGAGCAGTCAACGGTGGGATAGAGAAGGGGAAGATTCATTCAGGAAGTAAGGAGGCTAGAACTATACCGTCTAAGCAGTTTACAGAGCCAGCATCTTTCTCCCAACAAACTGGATGTTCATTTTACTGATCTTGGATTAACCTGACAGTGGGCAGAGTTAACCTGAGATATTGCATTCTAAGCATTGCATCACCATGGCTCGCTATTAATTTTTTGATATTGGTTGGATGATAAACTTTCATGTGATCCCCAAAATTAAGTTATTTGCAGTATCTCTGTATGAAACTGCTTTAAATGAACCACTGTAGTTCATTTACGTCTTTAGACTTTTTTACAGCTACAGGTGATTTTCTTGTAAGTGGATCAGTGACATATAACCTGCTCCAAACTGAATATGTTCTTATTTCATAACTAAGGGGCAGCGACATTTATACCCAGATGAAATACCTTTACTAGCTGGAATCACCTTGGGAGCTTTCCCGTTCTCATTCAAGAAGATTGAGCATTGATTCTGATTATTTGCTTTTCACCTTCTGAAATTGTTTTGAAAGTAACAGCTTTTCAGCTTCACGTGTCTTAATATTCATCTCCCCTTTTATAGCAAGATAAATTATCATGCATTCTAATATATTTTTGATCACCTAATAATACGGGTACGGATTCAGCTCCAGTGATCTTAGAAGCCGATGTCTTTGAAGAACTTGAACGATTAAAGATAAATAAGGCAATGGGTCCAGATGGCATCCACCCCAGAGTTCTTAAAGAACTCAGATCTGTCATTACTACCCCCCTGACTGATTTGTTTAACCAATCCTTGTTAACAGGAGAAGTTCCTGAGGATTGGAGAATGGCCAGTGTTGTGCCGATTCACAAGAAGGGCAGTAGAGAAGAAGCTTGCAACTACAGGCCAGTTAGCTTGACATCAGTTGTAGTTAAAATGATGGAGACTCTACTCCAAAAGAGGATAAATCAGCACCTAAAAAACAATAACTTATTGGACCCAAATCAGCATGGCTTTACTGAAGGCAAATCATGTCAGACTAATCTCATTGATTTCTTCGACTATGTCACAAAGGTGTTGGATCAAGGTGGTGCCGTGGATATTGCCTATCTGGACTTCAGCAAAGCCTTTGATATGGTTCCACATAAAGAGCTGATAGATAAATTAGTGAAGATTGGACTTAATCCCTGGATAGTTCAATGGATTTGCAGCTGGCTGGAGCATAGACATCAGAGAGTTATTGTTAATGGCGAGTATTCTGAGCAGAGTCAGGTTACAAGCGGTGTGCCACAAGGGTCTGTTCTGGGTCCTATTCTTTTTAATATGTTTGTGAATGACATAGGGGAAGGTTTGGTAGGGAAAGTTTGCCTATTTGCCGATGACTTTAAAGTGTGCAATAGGGTTGATATTCCTGGAGGGGTCTGTAATATGGTAAATGATTTAGCTTTACTAGATAAATGGTCAAAGCAATGGAAACTGCAGTTTAATGTTTCCAAATGTAAAATAATGCACTTGGGGAAAAGGAATCCTCAATCTGAGTATTGTATTGGCAGTTCTGTGTTAGCAAATACTTCAAAAGAAAAGGATTTAGGGGTAATGATTTCTGACAGTCTCAAAATGGGTGAACAGTGCAGTCAGGCGGTAGGGAAAGCAAGTAGGATGCTTGGCTGCATAGCTAGAGGTATAACAAGCAGGAAGAGGGAGATTATGATCCCGCTATATAGAATGCTGGTGAGACCACATTTGGAATACTGTGTTCAGTTCTGGAGACCTCACCTACAAAAAGATATTGACAAAATTGAACGGGTCCAAAGAGGGGCTACAAGAATGGTGGAAGGTCTTAAGCATAAAACGTATCAGAAAAGACTTAATGAACTCAATCTGTATAGTCTGGAGGACAGAAGGAAAAGGGGGGACATGATCGAAACATTTAAATATATTAAAGGGTTAAATAAGGTCCAGGAGGGAAGTGTTTTTAATAGGAAAGTGAACACAAGAACAAGGGGACACAATCTGAAGTTAGTTGGGGGAAAGATCAAAAGCAACATGAGAAAATATTATTTTACTGAAAGAGTAGTAGATCCTTGGAACAAACTTCCAGTACATGTGGTAGATAAATCCAAAGTAACTGAATTTAAACATGCCTGGGATAAACATATATCCATCCTAAGATAAAATACAGAAAATAGTATAAGGGCAGACTAGATGGACCATGAGGTCTTTTTCTGCCGTCAGACTTCTATGTTTCTATGTTTCTACTTCATAAGCTGTAATGTTTCATTTATCTTCCCTGATCTTTCATTCTTCAGTTACCTCTCAGTTTTACTTGCTACTTCTGTCTCTATTGCTTCAATAGAACACTCTTTTTGACTTTCTCGATATCTTTTTAATACAGTACCTCCCCATTCATGTATATTTTGTACATATATTGTAGCACAAAGAAGACCTTTAGGTCTATACATATATTTTTGGGGAAAACTTTATAATTTTATTTAATCCCTAAGTCACTTTGGGCAAAGAAAACCACTAGATCATTTTTTAAAAGCACTTTTGAAAACCTTGTCAGTTCCAAAGGTTGGATGGAAGGATATTCTAAGAAACCAAAAATATCTCTGGATATCCAACACTAATTACAAGATTGCCTAACTCATATGATAAATAAATCTTAAAGTAAACTCATCTAAATCCATGAGAATGCCTATGGGTTTTCAACATGCCTGAATATGTATACATCCATTTCAACTTTCTTTATAATATTAGCACCTGGTCCAAAATAGTATTCAAAATTGTTATCATTATATAATTAGCATTAAGGAAAGTGATCTTCAAAGACACAACTCTTGAACTGTACTTTATGTCAGAGCTCATTCTATTGTGAAAGTTAGCATCATTAATCAATGTGTCATACTAAATTAATGGAATGACAGCAAAGTATTTCCATGGTACTCTGTTTTAACCTGACTGAGAACTGAAGTTCACATATCCTACAGTTTTAGACAGTTCACATCAGGCTGAACGTCACTCTTTTCAATTTGTATTTGTAGGGACAAAGTGCCCAGGTATAGAATGTGTATTAAGTCTGTTCTCTAGTACTTCAAACAAAAGTAGATTTTGCAATGTCATCCTACTTACATCTATTTAGAAACCACTATCACTGAATGCAGTAAGGCTAACTTTCAATAATTGCCTAAGTATACAGCCTGAATCCTATTTAAACATGGTTCACATTGCTTTCAATGGAATTCAATTTCAAGCTTTCATGGTCAGGATTTGCATTGGGGTGTTTTGAAATCATTTCACTTTTTATTCTATTCACTTACACATCCTCATGAAGTGTGAAGATCAGAATAAAATCAGCCTGAAACTAAATATATTAATATTTATTCTGCTTTTATATTGTGTACATGATAAAAATGTAATTTTCCCCTGGAGTTATTAGCGGGGTGCTTCTTTCTCTTTCCCAATCTTTTTGGAAAGTTCTAATCTGAAATTCACTTGGATGTATTTTATACCTTTAGACCAAGATGATACAAGCATTTATGTAGCCACTAATAAATTGTAAGACATCAGGGTATACACATGTTGACTTTTGTAGAATTTGCATTAGCACTGATTTATAAATTCAATAGTGAGGTTCATTAGAATGCAGAAAGTCAAGGGATCTTTGTTAAACTAGGGCATTTAGATGATGGCTGGTTGAGCAAGTGTGCATTGGGCAAAGTCTTTTCTATTTTAATGCCAGGAAATTAAAAATATTTTAATGAATTCCACTTGCAAACATCTATCAAAGCTTTGGAAAAAGGTCAATACTTAAAAGATGATATTTCAATGTGCCAGTGCCATTTGCCTTGTCACTTTGTAATTACTAGAAAAGATTCTCCATATCACGAAAGCAAAATAATCACAGGGCTTTTAATATCACCACTATAATTGTCAATAAATTTTATGTTCAGGGGAAATTATCATGCTATTTAAATGGTATAATAACCACAGTGTCCAGAGAATATTGCCTAGACTGCTTGCATCAGAAGAGTTTTCGAATAATAAGTAACATTTCTTAGATACATCACTAGAGTATCAATACTCACCTGAATTTCATTGCCAAGTATGGAC
The DNA here is from genome assembly GCF_031021105.1 of Erythrolamprus reginae. Taxonomy (NCBI): domain Eukaryota; kingdom Metazoa; phylum Chordata; class Lepidosauria; order Squamata; family Dipsadidae; genus Erythrolamprus; species Erythrolamprus reginae. The sequence goes on along the minus strand of NC_091951.1, from coordinate 68,486,889 downwards.
TGCTTCACTACCTGAACAACTGGGGGTGCCCCCCTCAATGTTCTTTTCTACTCTAAGACTGAGAACTTGACAAATGGTAAGACTTCCTCTGTGTTGTTAGATGACTCATCTGAAATAACTTGGTTAATTTCTCCATGGGGCATTCACAGTAGCAGCTTTTGAACAGCACAGTACCAAGTCTACTAAGGAGTTATTTGAGGCACAAATTACTAGGTTCATATGTGAAAGTTCAGTTAAACCGATTTATTGCTACAACTATGCACAAGAATCTTCTCGACAAATGGTCAGTACCTGCTGAGAGTTAGATAAACATGAATGGCACTCAAGGATGGTTGGATTTAGTTTACCTGTGGCTACATAGGGCTCTAGGCTGATCCCTCTTTTTACTCCACATCCAAGTTCACCTGATCTGATCTTTTCCTGGAGAAAATGTTCTGTTTCCCATATTATCGCTTGTAGATCACTATCAACAATTAATTAGGTTTTGTGCCTAACATAGAACTAGAACTCATGATCTCCTAGTTTCTAGCTTGATGCTTTAACCACTACACATAACTGGATCTCTTGATTGGTTCTATGGTCTAGCACAGTGTTTCCCAACCTTGGCAACTTGAAGATATTTGGACTTCAACTCCCAGAATTCCCCAGCCAGCAAATGCTGGCTGTGGAATTCTGGGAGTTGAAGTCCAGATATCTCCAAGTTGTCAAGGTTGGGAAACACTGCTCTAGCATATTCCCTATTTCTTCTGGCACAAATATGGGAAGTGTATAGTTATTTCTTAAACCTAGAGAATTACCACCTTACAACTGGAGATAAGGCAGCTATGGCTTCATCCCTTTCTTTTCCTTAGAAAATCTTATAAAGATAAACAAATGGTACAATCCAGTGGGGAGAGGGGTTGTCATTAAAAAAGGGGAATTTAAGAATTAAGTCCTCTGATCTGCTGGCTATCAATGTTTGGATAGGGCCATTCATCTTGAATAGAAAGCAAATGAAACTTGTTATACCATACTATAAGCTAACTAATGGATTTTATTGAGGTCAAGAATAAACACTTTTACTTGGATTTTTCTCCTAATTATTTTTTAAAAATAGCTTTTTTGTTCTTTGTATTACTTATAAAACAATTCATGAATATTGATTAGTTTGTGTCATAAAACAAATTGGACACAATTTGTATACATTTTAGGTACTTTTACTACTTCTTTTTTCCGGCTATCTAATACATAATCTCTAGGGAAACATATGGTTTCTGTCTCTGACAATTTGTCCTAAACTGTATATGTCCTTTTTTCCTCTCTTTATTATATAGGGATACCTTGATAGCCAGATTGGGAAAAAAATTATATTAATTTTTATTACAATGTTCTTTGAATTCCTTATGTGGTGAATCACACTTGGATAATGAAGTATTCTGTTCTATTCTGTTCCTTCCATTTCATTTTGTCCCACCCCATGCCACCCCACCCCACCCTACCCTATTTCATTCCATTCATTATGATTCCCTGTGCCACTGAATAGTATGTAGGCTATTATTGTGTTATTAAATAAAAACACACACCAGGAAAGCTATTTTATATCAAACTGAATCATTGGCCACTAGATCAGCACTTTGTATTCTGGCAGTTCTTCAGATAGACTTCAGACTTTTTTGATCCCATTAGGGATCCCAGGGAGGGAAGTGAGGTATTCTGCATTCAAATTAAGGGTCCTTATTTGTGTAAACAATATTTATAAAAATAATACCTAGGGAGCGAGATAGTTCTTTATTTATGGAACTAGAGACACACTCACACACTTATGCAAATGAAGATAAAGAAGTGCGCTTTTAATTATAGCAATCTAATTTATTTCCTTCAAATAATTACTATGGATACAAAGAACAATCTTGATGCATACATTGCACTCAAAAAGTTTGAACATTGTATAAACATTTTAGTGCTGGCTTGGTTAAAAAGTGCTATTGCTAACATGTTGTAAGCCGCCCTGAGTCTAAGGAGAAGGGCGGCATAAAAATTGAATGAATGAACGAACGAACGAACGAACGAACGAACAAACAAACAAACAAACAAACAAACAAACAAACAAACAAACATTTTAGTGTACCATTCTTCTTTGTTGCATTTCATAAATGCACAACTGTAGCCAGATGCTTGAAGCCTTTTCTAAAACAGCACAAACGCTGAAATTGTAAAGTTTTTAGAAAGCTACACAAGTGTTTTACTATTATAGTTCCACAACATTTAGTACAAAGCTTGGAGAAAAGATATATGGCAAAAGATTAGATATATTTTATTACACGGGCTTCCTAGATAAATGTAAAAGAAGGTAATCTCTAAGACAATTAAATGGGTCAATAAAAATCAGGCAAAAATAGGGAAGGATAATTGCTAAATTCACTGTTTAGCTTTTTAAAAAGCTTTAGATAGAATAGTTTGATTAAATTCAGCCAACTGAGGAAATACTTTTGTCACTTTTTCTTCATGTACACCCTTTTTGATGTACTCCCTACTGTTAGGCCAATGCTGAATATTCAGTGTTCCTTTAGTATGGTCTCCACAGAATTATTTAATTTTTAAAAGATGCCACATCTATGATATATGCATAGTATATAGAATACATATGGTATATACTATGGAATATGGAGTATGTATGTATGTATGTATATAACATATTTTTTGCTGAATTGAAAATGAAGGGAGACTAGTATAGATCTATTTCGAGGTTGTTTCCTCTCAACAGCTAGCCATACCCTTATTGGGATTTGATCCTGCAGCGTCTAAATTAATCTCTAGGCTACAGGATCTCATCCTTTCAGCTTTGTACCAGGAAAGTGTTATATGTTTTTTCTGTCAAATCATACATACATACATAATCTTTTCTGTCGAATCACCCTGGTATACCCAATATGGGAAGGAGCATATTGCTTCATTTTTGCCTCTTGGCCCCTCCAGGGGCTTTCCAGTCAGTTAATTATTTTATATCTGACAAACTATATTCTATACGTGTAACATAGTTTTGCTGATAAAAAATAGTATAGATCTATTTTGAGCTATTTAGCTCTCATCAGCTAGCTTATACCAGGGAAGAGTTATATAACTCTTCCCTGGTACAAGCTGAGACAGGAGGAGAACCTGTGGCCTAAATGTTAAAAGCCACTGGCATATAGGCAGACTCCCCAGGTTCAAATCCTGGTAGGGGTATGGCTAGCTGATGAGAGCTAAATAGCTTGAAATAGATCTATACTAGTCTCCCTTTATTTTCATTAACAGCAAAAATCTATTACATACATACATGCATACACATACAAACACATACACACACACACACACACACACACACAAACAATTTTGTGAAAATATTCACAAAATTGAACATTTGTTTTGACTCATAAAAAAATATGAAGGTCATACTGCCATTTTATACAGAGAAGACAAGAATTTTCCCCAGGTTTTCTGCATGGCAGGCATTCAATTGGCTGTTTTACTTAGTACATCTTGCATTTAATCTACAATACAATGTTATGTACAATGTTATCTTTCAGCATTAAGAAAATATGTATTCTCTGTCTTGGTTCTTTGTTCTTTCCAGACATATGAATATCTCCTATCCTTTACACTCTCTAGAAGTTTTCTTAAGACCTGGCTTACTTCCTTGGCTTGGAATTAAGGTGTTTATGGAGTATCTTGAAGATCCCCCCCCCCAGTGCTATCTCTGTGTTCTTGCCTAAGCAACCATGGTTTTTTCCCTTAATTATATATTATTTTAAGAAAAGAGTGAGCCAATGTCTATTTGGAGTCATGTAGCTTTGAATGAATGAATGAATGAATGAACGAATGAATGAATGAATGAATGAATGAGGTTTCTTTAGATTTAACTTAGTGTGCCATGTGAACCAGCCATTAATAAATTTAAATAACTTAAAATAAGTATTATTACTTTAAAGAATTAATAATTAAGAAAAGTAACTTATCTCAATCTATAAAAGAGTATTTTAAGTAATTTTATTATCGTTTACAATTGTAGGAATAAAAAACATGAAAAATATAAAAGCAAAGAAATAAAAAGTGCAGAGAAAAAAAAGAGAAAACAAATTATTTACTTCTCCCTTCCACAGAAGTCCAAACAACTTCAGTAACTCATCACACTCTCTGATATTTTAGTAAAAGATCTTTTGTTCCCACATCTCATTTTTTTAATAATAGAAAATTGATAAAATCCCATCATTCAGTCTATTACGAGGTATCAGAAATAATAATATATTCTAGGAGCAAACAGAAATAATAACATATTTTACTTTGTAATAAAATAAATCCACTTTATATTCCTTTCTTTTCCTTTTAACATAACTTACTACTGTGTCTAAAAATGCAGCCAAAGAAATATCTATCCATATCTTATGGAATTCTTTATTGGCCAAGTGTGATTGGACACACAAGGAATTAGTCCTTGCTGCATATGCTCTCAATGTACATAAAAGAAAAGATACGTTCATCAAGAATCATAAGGTACAACACTTAATAATTGTCATAGGATATGCCATGAGCAATGAGGAAACAATCAATATTAATATAAATTGTAAGGATACAAGTAACAAGTTAGTCAAACTGTTATAAATGGGAGGAGATGGGTGATAGAAATGACAGTGGTGCAGGAATTATTTGTTTAGCAGAGTGATGGCATTTGGGGGAAAAACTTTTCTTTTGTCTAGTTGTCTTGGTGCACACTGCTCTATAGCATTATTTTGAGGGTAGGGGTTGAAACAATTTATGTCCAGGAGGTGAGGAGTCAGTAAATATTTTCATGGCCCTCTTTTTGACTCATGCAGTATACAGGTCCTTCAAAGTCTGTGTCTGTCTTGTTGGGTTGCAGAACCAAACCAGACAGTTAAAGTAACCCAACAAGACAGACACAGACTTTGAAGGAATACGGTAATCAGAATTGCAGAAAAAACAATTACTGCCAACCTGCCTTCCATTGAGGACCTGTATACTGCATGAGTCAAAAAGAGGGCCATGAAAATATTTACTGACTCCTCACCTCCTGGACATAAATTGTTTCAACCCCTACCCTCAAAATAAATCTCTAAAGAAAACTTTAAATCTCATCACTCAGTCCTAGTTGAGAAAGGCATGTTCATTAAGAGCTACCATAGATGTATACATATGCATTTAAACCTTGATTAAATAAATCCACTTTATATTCTTCCTGTTTACTTTTTTAAAAGCCTGATGCCTAATTTCTTCAAATAATGTTTATTTCTTATCATTTACCTCCTTGCAAAAACTCCTTTACTATTGTAAAATTTCTTTTATAAATCTAAGAGAAAAAATATCCAACTTCTTTTGCTTTATTATATGTATGTTCACTTTAATTATGAAAACAACATCCACTCTCATTGCATTGTGGAATTTATTTCCACATTATTCTTATAGTCTGACATTTTAAAATCTATTTTCATATCCATATTTGAGTTAACTTCAGTCTTTTTCATTCAATAAAATCTGTTTCTCTTTTGTATCTTTTTTTAAATCCATTTTTATGATAGCAGACAATATTAAGAATAATTTCTGAGTCTTGTCCCATTGTATTGCTCCCTTGTATGAATAAGTCTCTTCTATAATTGTAAACTTTCTTCTCTTTAGTCAACCTTCCAAGTCCCTACTTATCAAGGTGGTTTTTTTTTCCCTCCTGGAAGGATTTCTTACAAAATACTTTTAAAATGTATGTATAAATATTTTACATTATGTGTGGGTATAAATTTTTTAAAGCCTGTAGAAAAATAGTCTTTCAATTCCATCTGGTTTTTAAATCTGTTAATAACTTTCCAAAATCAACATTCTAGTCACACATTTGCTGCTTATTCAAAAATAAAATATTTTCTTTTTCCAGGCCTTAAACTTACATAAAAACTTTTTCCATCAAGAACAGAAAAAAACTCATAAGGTATAATGAAATTTGCCCTTCTGAAGATCCTTAATGCCCCAAAAGCCATTAACAAACAATCCCCTAAGGTTATTAAAGACAGGAAACCTCTGTTTGATGGTGTCAAACTGATGCTTAGGCAAGATGACTTTTTTCTGACTCCCAGAGATCTAAAACTCTCCAGAAACCACTTTCATGGAAAGCTTCTTTATGGAGCAATTGTGGGCAATCCTGGTTCCCTTATTACTCCAGAGAGGAAATCTTTGATCCGATTAATTCACTGGCTGCATTTTCTGGTTGTGACCACCAACTCCATTCTCCGTGGAACCATCTTTGGTTCGACCTTGCTTCCCCAGAAGTCCCCAAATATATAATAGAAAATCTTGAATATGATTGAATATGATTATTAAGAGTACTGCTAAAGTGTTATTGAACTGCATTGTAACTGAAAGATAAAAGGATTACTGTAAATGTATAACTGGAAAGTTATTTTTATACTAGCATGGTACAGCAATTTGAAGGAAATAAATAATAAGTTACTCTTTTATAAAAGCATTTAATGTACTAATAAGATACGATGCTCTTTCTGTTTCAGACTAATCACAAAATGTATTAAGTCAAACAATGCATGATGACTTGGTAAAATTATCCTGGAAAACAGGTACATGCACCCAAGGCCAGGCTACAATACAGTTAAATAGGAACATCCACCCAGGGCGAAACCACTAGTTGGCAAGATAAGATATTTGTTACTATGAAGAAAATGTCATGTTGACCCCTTAGAGCAGTGGTAGGGAATCTTTTTTCTCGGGTGCTTAAAGCACATGTGTGAGTGCTATTGCATATGCATGAGTGCCCTCAATGCCTGGGATGACAAAATTGCCCCCCCCAGAAGCCCTCTGGAGGCCTAAAACGGCCCATTATCCAAACTCTGGTGTGCCCAGTAGGCTCAGTTTTCACCCTCCCCAAGCTCCAGAGGCAAAAATGCTCAAAAATCCAAGTAAAAGTGTTTATTCTTGACCTCAATAAAATCCATTAGTTAGCTTATAGTATGGTATAACAAGTTTCATTTGCTTTCTATTCAAGATGAATGAACTTGTTCCCATATTGAAACAGTGGCTCAGTTCACAGACTGAACAAAGTTCAGCTTAATGTGTGTGAAGAGCTTACATGAATAAACCCAACGTTGTTCGTTAATTGGCTATAATTATAGTTACAGATATAAAAGAAGCCAATAAGAGAAGTCAGAAAGGAAAGGAAACAATACATTTTGTTTGTGAGTTGTAACAACTATAAAACTGACATTTAGAGCATCAAGGGAGAAACTAAAACTGTAATGCATACAGAAAGAAATATCAGACAAAAGATGATTAAAAGGTAACTTTTATATTGCCTCATTTCCATTTAAAAAGTTAGCAGTATACCTGATGAATAAAAACAGCTGCTCCTGGTGGATTACAAAACAAATCTTCTAAGCATCCATTAGCAACACAACCTATTGTTTCTTTCAAAACAACATCACATCCTTACTGCCGACAATCCACAAACCTTTGTTTCATGCATCAAAATTCCCAAAATAGCTCTTTCTTTTACAAGTCTAGCATAACAGTATAAACCTTAGTGCCTGTTCCACACATCCAAACATTTGAGGTTAACCAAGTATACCAAATTAGCATCTCAATACTCAGTTCATACTTTGTGTTTGCTTTCAAACTCTTTCTATTGAAGTAATTTGGTTTATGCAAATTCCATTAAGCCATGAAACTTAGTTTACAAATCATAGAGGCCTGAGTTTGCACCTCATGCTTTCACCAAAATCTAAACAAACGAACAAATAAAGAAATAAATGAATACATTTCACCAATAACTTAGACAATTCACTGGCATCCATAATAAATCATGATTGTGTTAAAAAGTCACACAGTCGCATAATCAAAGAAAGGCTATGATTATATATATATATATATAATTGATTTGACACAAAATGTAACCCTTCACTGGTACAGAGCTGAAAGGATTGGATACTGTAGCCTAGAGGTTAATTCTCTGCCTTACAAGGCAAAGGTTGCAGGTTCAAGTCCCAGTGAGGGTAGGCTAGCTGATGAGGCCAAAATAAGGCCGAAATAGATCTATCCTAGTCTCCCTTAATTTTCAAATTCAGCAAAAAAAAACATGTGACACATACAGATAGAACTGTCGGCTATCAATAAAATTAAGTGCCTTGGAAATGGCCCTGGGTTGGGCCAAGAGGCAAAAAAGGAGCTGTGATGTTCCTGCAATACACCAGGGTGATTCGACACAAAAATATGTAACCCTTTCCCTGGTGCAGAGCTGAAGGGATTGGATACTGTAGCCTAGAGGATAATTCTCTGCCTTACAAGGCAAAGGTTGCAGGTTCAAGTCCCAGTGGATATGGCTAGCTGATGAGGCCAAAATAAGGCCGAAATAGATCTATCCTAGTCTCCCTTAATTTTCAAATTCAGCAAAAAAAAAAAAAAAGTGACATATATATACATATACATATTTGTTTTCGTAGATTTTCACGGGTGTATGTATGTAGATTGTTCTGAGTTCGGGTTTTGCCCCATGTAATATTTTGAGTGTCTATGCGACGTTTCGGTGAAATCACATTCACCATCATCAGGCTGAAGTTTCAAGCTTTGTGCTGTTGTAAATATGGAATCAATATTTACAATGGCATGAAGCTTGAAACTTCAGCCTGATGATGGTGAATGTGATTTCACCGAAACGCTGCATAGCCACTCAAAATATTACACGGGGCAAAACCCAACTGAGAACAATCTATATACATATTTATATATACATATATATATATATAATTATGATGGCTGATGAAAGAATGTAAATCAATATTGACAAGGGTGGCTTCCACTTACCTTTGCCACCGGTTCATGTCGTGATACTTTGTGGGTGTGCATGCACATTCAGTTATGCAGTTTGACTTCCGTGCAGTAGTTGGAATTGACCCAAAACACAGCTGAGGAGCTGATCAGCTGTGCTTCAGGCAAATAAATAAAGGTCAGTTTAAACCCAGGGGTAGGTGGGAGGGACCTTTTACAAATTCAAAACAGTAAAAAAAATATTGCCAAACATTCTGAAAAAGGATGGTGACACCTACAGATCCTTATCAGCACCAACCAACCCAGATCCGTGATACCATCATCCTGTCACCAGTGGATTGCTAACAGTTTGGATAATCTGGTCCAAACCAGGAGGAACCTTTCCCCACCTCTGGTATCAAAATATTTTCTTGCCTCCATGTCTGGCAGAGGACCATAGGTTCACCCTATATACAAAATAAGTGGAATCTGAAGGTGATTAGAACATCAGATTACAAGGTTATATTACGTTTTTCCACAAATCTTTTAAAGTTCATTTACCAAATTCTTTTCCCACTCATCACCTCAGATAAACAGATGAGAATGAGACATTCATACAGGAGCAAATGACTGTAAAATTGGGACAGGTGAAATGCCACACTAGAATTTTTAAAAAAGTATTGAAGAGGAAGGAGGTACTTGGTGTAATTTCCTCATTACCTGCTTTGGGAAATTGGTGTCAATAGGTTCTGTCCCCAGGAAGCACACAACCACACAAGCAGTTTAAAGCAAGACTTTTACTAATAATCAGTAAAGAATTCATACACTAAGTTACAGTCCTAGTTGGCAAACAACCCACTACTAATTAACTTCATTAGCAGTTGGTATTAGTTCAAAGAAGTTCCAAACAATGATAAGCCAATTAAATCCACTTGTCTTATGGAGCTTCTTCAGCTTGGCAAACTTTCTAGAGTTCAGTCTCTGATAACAAGACGTCCACAGAAAAACACAAAACAAGTATCACAAAAACAAACTCTGATCAAGACTGATTTTTCCAAAGTTATTCTCTGCAGCTTCCCAGCTGCATCAACTCTTCTTAAATAGACTAAGGGAGAGGAGTGGCCAATTAGCCTCAAGTCTTACTCCCAAGTAGACCTTCTCGGAAGTAGACCTTTCTGCCTCTTGGCAGCCCTATGTGTTCTTGCATTCAGGAAAGGAGTAGTAGCCCTTCCTTTCTCAGGCCTGCCAAGAGGCACTGAAGGTTCCAAAGTCCCAGGCTGCACAAGTGGTGGATGGGCCACAATGCAATAACTGGGGCTTTCAAACTTAGTTAAAAGAAAAATCCTTGATTCTCCGATCAAGAAGCAAAGCTCTAATGATAGAAAATTGGCAATGCAGTGGAATTTGTTCCTATTGTAATTTATTTATGCACATTTATGGATTAAAATTTGAATTTCACAAAAATAGATGTGACTATTTAGTGCAAATGTAAATGTCAAGATTGAACCACTTTGTTATTTTCAAAGCTAATGCTTTTCAACTTGCCAATGAACTGAAGAGAGGGAGATGGAATGTGGAGAATATATCCAGAGATCGTGAGAGCTTGGAGCCAGCAAGGTCACGACTTCAGGTACTTGAGAAAGAGATGGACTGTTCTCATAACAAAATACCATCTTGTAATTGAACAAAATGGGAAGAAGGAGAAGGAGAAAAGATTGTTTAACTAAGCAAGCATTTGTACAGGAAACCAGAGCTCGTTTCGTTTCTTTGGTACCAAAATATATATCCAATAAAGTTTTACTTTTGTGAATTCAATTCTCCTGAGAATGTTTCCTTTTGGGGTGGGTGTCCTTAACTGGAGAGTTGACAGCAAAAACAATGCCTCAGATGTACAAAAAATAGCTTTCATTTCACAATTACTTGGTATATTAATGTTTTTATCAAATAGATTAAGGGAAGTGAATAAAGCCTGGGAAATAGCCCCTTGTCAGCTAGTAGGAATGTTCCTTTACCACCAGCTTATCATATTTTAGGAATCAAGGGCTTGGCAGCATAAGGAAGCAACAGCCAACAACTGAATGACCAGACATCAACACCTCTATCAATATCTAAAAGTTACACACAACAGGCACCATATAAATACCACACATGGAGTAGACCAAAGAATACATTATGCTGGAGAATAGTTCCCTAAGATGGGTTCCAGCATGAGTCCAAAAGCTCAGAATGCTAAACCTCTGGTCTTGGGGTTTAACCCAGATGCAACATTTTCCTGGGACAGATGTATTTGTCTTAATTTATGAAATAAATTAATATTCAACCATTGAAATGTGAAAAGTTTTCATTGAAACAATTCAGTAGTGGGTTCTAAATCCCATTGCTACTGTTTCGCATGCTTGCTTACATGTGCACATGACACTTCTGTGCATGCGCAGAAGCTTCTACCCAGGTACAAAAACAGTCTGGGTGGGTGGGAAGAGCCTCCCACCACCGCTACCAGTTTGCTGAACCAGGAGCAACCCACCGCTGAAACAATTGCTATGAATGTCCATGGTTGCATTTGAGAGACCTTTTTTTTTTTTTAATCCTTTTAAGTCCTTTTGGAAAGTTCTTGTAGAATTGAAGAGTTGTGTGGAAGACAATCCTGGTCTACACTACTAGAGATGTCAGAAATTATGACATAATGAAAGACAAGTTCATGAAGATATATAGTTGGCAGTTGTTCTCCTTCCAGCATTCATATGCCTCAAGTGGTCTGAACAAAAATGCTTCAAGCCAGTTGAAATATATTGTGCACCTCTTCTGTCTTTTCAGTGTAATTAATTTCTTTTGGAGAAAAGGTAAAAAAGAAGAATGGAAGGAAAACACAAAAGTGTTACAAGCATTAATCTGGCCCTCTTAAAAACAAAAACCCTAATCTCTCTTATGTGACAAAAGACTTAGGTGGAAACAACCATAACATATGCTCCTTTGTTTGCTTGCTTTATTTACTTCCTTGTATCAGTTTCTGCGAGATCTCTTCACAAAGAAATAAAGATCTCAAATCAGATGTCTGCGTTCAGTTTACCAGTGTAATCTCCTGAGAAGAGGGAGGAAAATGTAATATTATTTGCAGTTCTATTTTATGATTCATTTAAAGAGTCTTTTTAGTTTGAAAACTATGGGTGGGGTGGGGGACAAAAATCTGGCTTATCTTTCTTGCTTCAAAATGACAAGTTTACTAGTCGTCACTTCACCTGGGGATCAAGCTTTTTCTTGGTTTTAAGAACATAAATTTTCTGGAGGCCTCAAAAGACTTTTACAAAGAAGTTGGTGGGATTGAATCTAATACGTAGGCAGGACCAGCAGAAATATATTTTTCTAAAACATATTATGCAGCATGTCTTTCAGCATCAAGCAACAACAAAATGAAATTTTAGCACACAGTTTTGGGTACCACATGAAAACACACTATGCACCTTTCCATTTGACATCCTTTTAAGTCTTAGAGCTTAAGTAACCGATGTTATACATTATTCATTTTCTAATTCAGCTAAATTATTCATCTCTGCTTGGGTCCTTCTTTGTGGTAGAATTTTAACTGAGTTCATAAGGAGTATAAATGTGCCAAAAAAACCCCACCACCCCACCCCACCACCCTACTCAATTCCCCCTGGTGCTGATAACTAGGAAGACATTTTGACCCTTGTCAGGGAGTTTTTTTGTGTATAGCATGCTTTTTTATTCCATTTCTTCCCCTGCAATGCACTTTTGGATATCCAGGTCAATTAAAGAATAAATATAACTTATTAATCTTGTATGACAGATATTAAAAGCTGTTATTTCACTTCAGGGTTTGAGTGGGAAAAAATTACCTCAAGAAAACAGAAGTTAATTTTATCTTGCCATTTATCAACATAATTCATTTTTCAGTAATTAGCAAGCTACTGCCCTAGACAATATCCTGCCAGACACAAGGTTATACTTCAAAGTTATGTTGTCCATGTTGTTTTACATAGGAAACATTGTTCTGTGAGACCAACCTTTGCAATTAGTGGTTTCATCATTAATCAGAATTTCTTATGCTTACCTTCTCCTGTGAACAGACTATCCCATTCATAGTCCTAGATCAAGGAACAACAAATCTCACAATTGCAGAAATTCCAGTGGAATCACATTCATTAATGATCATCTGTTCAAGGCATATTTCAATGCAATCCAAGAATAACCAGATAAGGTTACCATTTTTCCTTTTAAGATTGTCCCAATTCCTACATGCCCCAAATTTTTCCTGGCATAAAAATATAATGGAGGTGAGGGAAGTAAGAACAATTGTTTGTGAATGGTAGCAAACTGTCACAATCATTACAAGAACAAGATTAAAATACAGTGGTACCTCGACTTACAAACTTAATTCGTTCCCTGACCAGGTTCTTAAGTAGAAAAATTTGTAAGAAGAAGCAATTTTCCCCATAGGAATCAGTGTAAAAGCAAATAATGCATGTGATTGGGGAAACCACAGGGAGGGTGAAGGCCCTGTTTCCTCCCAGGAGATTCCTAGAGAGGCCCCACGGAGGCTTCTCCCCACCTTTTCCAGCCCTGTTTCCTCCCAGGAGATTCCTAGAGAAGCCCCACAGAGGCTTCTGCCTGCCTTTTCTGATTACAGTTTTGGAGGTTCAGGTTTGTAAGTGAAAAATGATTCTTGAGAAGTGACAAAAAAATCTTGAACACCCGGTTCTTATCAAGAAAAGTTCGTAAGTAGAAGGGTTCTTAGGTGTTCTGTCGAGCTCTCTGGTAGAATCCTCCCAAAAATTCACAGGTACAAATTTCAGACACACACACGTTTGAAAATTCAAAACTATGTTCTTTATAATGAAAATTAACTTAAACTAAGCCCTCTTTTGGTATAGCAAAGAGCACTGGTCTCCAAACAAACTGGTAATTTATACAAGTCCCTTCTCAGTTCTGTGATACTTAGCTTGCAGCTGTGAGGCAATTCACAGTCCTTCTTTCACAAAGTGAAACACACTTTGCTCTGGTTTAGTTTCAAAGCGGGGAAAAATCAGCACACACAAAAAGTCAAAGTCAGTAAAGCAGTCACGGAACACAATGATCAGATAATCCTCCACAATGGCCAAACCCACAGGCTGCTATTTATAGCAGCCACACTAATTACCCCAGCCCCACCCAACCACAGGTGGCCTCATTTTCTTTGATAATAATCTCTCAGTTGTTGTTGCCTATGCGTCACTCTCTGCATGGCTGTATCATTAACTCTTGTTCTGAATCCAAGGAGGAGCTAGATAATTGATCTCCTCCTCCCTGTCACTCATGTCTTCTTGTTCAGAAGAGCCTTCATCAGCAGATTCCACCGGGGGCAAAACAGGCCTGCAGCATGTGGATGTCTCCCCCACATCCACAGTCCTTGGGGCAGGAGCTGGGCCAGAGTTAACCACAACATTAGGTAGGGGTACCACTGTATAAATAAAGCAAAACTCAATACAAAGGGAAGTGAGATTTTCTCCATGACTTCACCACAGCTTCTTGCCTACTAGCAGAGTCACTCGTTCACATCGGTCCCACAGTGAGTAGGCCAGCTGTAAGCAGAGATGGGAAGGCAGTTTACATCCTCAGTGTTGCTTGCAGAGGCAAGATACATATGCAAATAAAAATATATGCTTTAAAACAGTTTAATACAGCTAAAGCCAAGAAAATAAATCCTCCAACACCCTTTAACAATATCAAGTACATGAAAAATTGAAAAACAATTAGAACCACAGCTCTGCCCACTGAGTCTGTATCACCATTCCTCATAATGTTATAACACCCCCAAAATGTTCTATTTTAAAAAAAATTATCTACTCTCTTTATTTTTAATTTCCCTAAACTGAATCAGTCCTTGGGGATTACATAGACAAGTACTTTTCTCTGGTGGGATGTGGTTTGTCATTTCTTCTGGGATATAAAATTTGAGATCCAGATTAATATGACCATATTCCTAAAACAATATTAATAAGAATCAATGCTTAGGGCTGGGGTTTTTTGTTGTTGTTATTGAGATCAGCCAAGATAAATTAAGTGCTATGCCTTATTAAGTACAAGAGGGCTCAGGATAGACTGAATGACAAGGAATAAATATTACATAAAATAAATAATATTAAAAATAATTGATGGATACCATGTTTGTATGATCATGTCCATCATCTTGATATTTTTACCTACCCTTGTGAATGCTGTTGTTAATACATTTATATACACAGAATATCTGTTTCTTTCTTAGTTTTGTTACAACACAGAACACATTGGAAGTACATGTAAAATGTTTTCCCCCTATAGGCAGAGGAAACACCTGTATGAAACCTGAAAATTTGCTTCCAGTAAGTACTTTATTGAAGTTGATGAACTATTAGACTGATTTGATAGTGTTAACTTCTTGGGTTTCACTTAGAATGACAGTAAAATCTAAAGATCCTCATAAGGAAAGACACAATATCTTCCTTTTTATGGGACTCTCTAAAGGTTCATTATTTTTATAGCAACTTTAATATGCAAAATGTTCAAAGACATATTTAATTAGGAAATATTGTACATCATGAAAAGATGAGTAGGTTGGCCATTACTATGACCTTGTAAGAATTTAGTAGAAGATCATTAAATGTAGTTAAGAACTTAAAACCATCTGGGTACAATTGAGACATTTGACTTTAAATTCCAGATTTCAAATGAGTGTGACTATTCCTGAGACATCTAGATGTTGTTGTTGTTTTATATATCCATAGAATACTGGATCTGAAGAAGTCTTCCTCAAGCTTATTTTAAAGATTTCTTTACATCTGATAAAAGTGACATCCTCTTGAAACAGACCAAAACCTTTGGCGCACCAGGGACTGGTTTCGTGGAGGGAGGTTTTTCTGCAGAACAGAGGGGGCCTAGTTTTCGTTTGCACAGTCGGCATCCTGGGGACCAGTGCTGGTCCATGGATTGGAAGTTGGGGACCCCTAGCCCATTGCAAAGAATTAAGAACTTACAACCATTTGCTTAGTGATAGTTTAAAGCTACAACAGCACTGAGGAAAGTGATATACAATCTGTTCTTACATTTAAAATCATCATAGTCACCCCACAGTCACATGATCAAAATTTGGATGCCAGGCAACCAGCATGTATTTATGATGGTTGCAGCATCCCAGGGTCAAATGTTCACCATTTTCAACCTGTCCAGCCGTCTTCTGACAAGCAAAATCAAAGGGGGAAAGTGGATTCACTTAAATGCCTGATTTGCTTAACAGCTGAAGTGATTTGCTGCATCATGTCAACAACAACAAAAAAGGTAAGAATTCAGTGTTTCTCACTTAACTGCTCTGTTTAACAAGAGAAAATCTGGTCTCAATTGAGGTGGTATGTTAAGGACTAGCATAAACATTTAAGTTATATTTCATCGCTCTTCCAAGTATTTAATGCTCAGAGATTCACAATCCACCCTGGGCATTTGTAAAGTCCTGAGAGATACAACTTTGTGACTTTATCCTTGTGTCTGCTAAGCCATCCTTGGCGGTACGTTCAATGTCCATAGAATGATAGAGTCCAAAACGAGTGTATTTTATAGATGCCAGTCAAGTATGTGCATTTATAACTTTACAGTTCCATATCCTTCAAGGTATATTGCACATGATATATTTGCTAGTTCATTGTTACTGTACATTTTGTTTGTCCTGCTGGTTTCATTCTAGCAGAACAATGCATTAAAAAGGCAAAAAGGTTTGCATTTCTTGAACTGGAAATACTCTTTGCACAGAAAAAGATTTTTTCCCCTGACATTTGAAATATTCTTCTTTCTTACTATGAACTAGAAATTATATCTGCCCTCTATTTTTTCCTGTGGGACTTCTACATGTTTATCAATTTTAATACAGATAGGAATTCAGCAGATGTAGTATTTCCCTTAAGAGAGATGCAGTGATAAACACATGGAGTTGTGGAAATTATATAATAGTCCAAAGATAAGGAAGGCTGCAAATCAGCGATGGGCTACGAGCCAGAACGTTAAATTGTGCTCGCCGCGGTGGCTCATAGGTTCTGGCGGGGCCAGCGGGATTTTGCTGCTGCACCTTTGCGTACGGAGCTGCAGTGCACCAATGTTTCGGCAAGGTTTTTTTTTTTTGCTTCTGCACACCTGTGGCTCCATGCGCGATTTTGCTGCCTCCACAGATGCAGCAGCAAAACCGTGCTAGCCCCACAAGAACTTATGAACCACGCCGGCAAGCACAATTTATCTTTCCGGTTCATAGCCCACCGCTGCTGTAAATGGTAACTCCATTACAATTAAGAAGTATGAATTGTATGGGATATATATAGGCCTCTTCTGCATGTTTCCAACAATACTATTCTGAATATGTATGGATAGATGATCGACAGACAGACAGACAAAAAGACAGACAAATAATGTATATATGCATATTAGAGGTGGAATTCAATTTTTTTTTTACTGCTGCTTCTGTGGACGTGGCTTGGTGATATGGTTTGGTGGATGAGGCTTGGTGAACGTGGCAGGGGAAGGATATTGCAAAATCTCCATTCCCTTCTGACTCCAGAGGAAGGTTAGTGCAAAATCCCCATTTCCTCCCAATCAGCTGAGACTCAGGAGGCAGAGAATAGATGAGGGCCCAGTCTTGAGTGGTATTTAGTAACTCTCTGAACTACTCAAAATTTCTGCTACTGGCTCTCCAGAACCAATATGTATGTATTCCTCTATTTTCTGTATGTGTGTATGTATTCCTCTATTTTCCTTATAGTATTTATCATGTGGCATGTTGTATCAACTGATCAGCTTCCTATCTACTCACAGAACAAATAAATGGGAATAAAAGTCAACACCAACTGCAAGAAAACAAAACAGGAAATGATTTTATACCGTAGAGAATTTTGAGAATGAGAAACTCCAAAAATGCATACGTCCTAGTTTTTTTAACCCTGACAAATAATTCAAACTACTCCAATTTGCCTATTCACACTGCAGGGAAACAGATGCTAATGAAGTCAAAAATACTTTTCACAGCCCTTTTCATTTACTAAATTAGTATCATAGACTTTACTTGCCTCACTGAATTTCCTGGAACTCCAGGCAGCCTTTGAAAAAATGCCAAAAGGAATGGAAAAAATAGAAGGTCCCTCCCCACCCCCATTTTGGGATAATTCACCAGTACATATAAATGTTGTCATCAGGCAAGTACTACTAAAGCAATAAGTAGAAATAGCACTTATAATATACTGATTGTAATATACCACTTCACAGTATTTTACAGCTCACTCTAAGTGGTTTACAGAGCATAGTACCCCAAACAATCTGGGTTCTCATTTTACTGCTCTCAGGATGACTTAATTAACCCTGACCCTTTCGGGATCAAACTACTGGCAGTAGGACAAGTTAGCCTGCAATATTCCATTTTAACCACTGCATTACCATCATCTTTATACAGACGTTTTGACCTAATTGTCATTTTATTGGAAACAACAACAACAACAATGGCTTAGAAATTAGAACAAGATATAACCCTGAGCTGTAGCACATTTTCTAGAGTCTACCAAATTAGTATAATGATGAAAAACCCAAAAGAGAACTCAATCAAAAATAGCTGCAAACCCATTCAAAAGCTGCAAGATACTTTATTATAAATATTTTTGAAACATGTCAGAGCAATGTTTTTCAACTTTAGCATTTTTTTCAGATGTGTAGATTGTAATTCCAGCTTGGGAATTCTGGAAATTAGAGTCCGCGCATCTGAAAATTGCCAAGGTTAAAGGAAACAATTTCAATGTAAAGTGAAGGTAACTTACAGGTTACCATTCAAATATCCGTGAAGGACAGAACTTGAGAAAGCACAAGAAAGCAACTCTTTCTTGGATTAAAATAATTCTTTTTATATTTTAAAAGCAGATGATCAAGGCTAAGTAAATAGGCAATGGGATAGTTTTAGGAGGAAAATAAGGATCCCCTGCCTTTCATAAAATGATGGCAAACTTGGAAATAAATCATATGAATTATTTTATTATGAAATGTATTTGCTGTAATCATTCCCAGAAAGTCAATCTGCCTTGGAGATTTATGCCCCTGATTCTCAGAATAAAAATAGTTTGAGAGCTGTGGTACAAGCCACAGTGGCACAGTGGTTAGAATGCAATACTGCAGGCTACTTCGGCTGCCTGCTGGCTGCCTGCAATTAGTTTAAATTTCACCAGACTCAAGGTTGACTCCACCTTCCATCCTTCTGAGATGGGTAAAATGAGGACACAGATTGTTGGGAGCAATATGCTGCCTCTGTAAACTACTTAGAGAGGGCTGTAAAACACTATGAAGTAGTGTATAAGTCTATGTACTGTTGCTATTGCAACTAGAAACATTTGCAGGGTGATTTTGATTGAGGATTTTGACATACAATCAGGTTTACCGAATCAGGGCAACTGAAAAACATAAACTGTTTGTAATCTGTGGTTTTTCACATGCTGGTATCTTTTTAGTCTAAAATGAAGTGTGGTCAACATAGGCTTGCAGCACAATCTTAAAACTTTCACACTAATTGGTACTTTCTTTAATAGTTTGCTTGCTGTATTAGCATAAGAATGGTAGACTGCTGGATGTTTGCTAAATGTCAACATAACATGCTGCAAAGTAAAACAAATATTTCCTTTCCTTTTCACCCCAGAGGTCACATACAGATTTTGGTTTCTAATAAGTTCTGTCTGAAGTATATAGCTACCTGACATTTCCATTCTACCTAATCTTGCATTGAATTCTGTCCTCCCATTTATGAAGCTATTTTTTGTTCAAGAGGCTTTTGACTTTTGACCTAATTTCTAGAATGCTTTAGATTTTTTTTTCAAAATCTTTTTAACAAAATAGCCAAAGTTACAATTGTTAATTTTTACTACATACTCTGCAACCTAACAGAAGGAGTTTCCTTATGTTTTACTTTGGGATTAAATTACAGCATGGGAAGTTACACTAAAGTTATCTTACTGGCAAGCTAAAATGAGATTATTCCACTCCACAATGGAAAGATTCAACAGCACAATAGGATGGAGGAATAGTTGGTAAAGATAATGGAACTTGCTGAGATAGCTAAACTGGCTGAGATAGCTTAATCAAGGAATGGGTAATATTTACATTTATTGGTGACTGGAAACCTATTATAGACATGAAATAGGAAAATATGATTTACAGATTTGATGATTAGACAAAGTAGAGAACTGTATTGTAACCAAATAGAAAGGAAATTTATAACTATACTTATAACTACTGTAAACATCAGAAGCTACTTTTCCTGTATCTTCTTTTCTTTCTTTCCTAATTTTCTTTTACTCTTTTCCCTCTATTGCACTTTTGTATTTCTTGTTTTCTTTTATGTTTCCATTATTATTACTATTATTATCATTAATGTATATGACAGACACTAGATAGAGATAGATAGATGAGAGGGGGGAGGGAGGGAGGGAGTGGGGCAGGGAGAGAGAGAGAGAAATAGCCAGGGAGGCAGGCAGGCAGGTAAGCAGGGAGGCAGAGACAAACAGAAAAACAGGCAGACATAAGCATTTGCTGCAAGGACAGTTATACTTCCATTTGCTGAAGAAACATAATTGTATTATGGATCACACGGAATCAAGGAATGATTGTAGAGGATTATTTGTATTGCTTAACAATTAAAAGTATAAGAGTTCAGATAGAAAAAAAATCAGAATTTCAAACTATTGAGGATACAGCACAAGCAAGTCCTATATCCACATCTTATCTATTTCACAATAAAGGTATGCAAAGAAAGCCATAATGCACAAACGTTTGGTAAAACATACAGAAAAAAATTGCTTTGTATTATTTATTAGGATATTTCCTTTTCTTCCTTTTTATTATCAGCAAAAATATGTTATATTTAAATATATATCAATACATATATGTATATGTATATGTATGTGTGTGTGTGTGTGTGTGTGTGTGTGTATATATGCATGCTCCAAAAGAACTTTGGCAGCATCAGTTCTGTAATACATTCACTCCATCCATCATTTATGTTGTCATCTAGTGGGAGGTTCAAATTTCAACTGATTTTTCATATCCCATGTCACCTATTTGTCTGTCTGTCATCTATCTATATCATCTATCATATATATCATCCATCCATTATCTATCTATCTATCTATCTATCTATCTATCTATCTATCTATCTATCTATCTATCTATCTACAGTAGTATCTATCATCTATCTATCTATCTATCTATCTATCTATCCATCCGTCCGTCCGTCCCTCTGTCCGTCCCTCCGTCTGTCTGTACTGTATATCTATTTTTCTATCTATCATCATTATACAACTGCCCATCCTGCAAACTATGTCTCTGGGCAGCATATAATGAAAATATAAAATAACAATATTAAAAACGATTCTATAATTTAAGACATTAATATTATTATTTTAAGACTAGTGGAGTATATTATGTGTTATGTTGTAACCACCTCATCAAATCACTCTTTCTGTGAGACATATTGACACAGCCAAGTTTTGAATTCCAGAAGGTTGGCAGAGATGGAGCCAATCTCATCAGAGGGTGGCCGCCCACTTTCATCTATAGAGTGGATGCCCCAGATGTTACTTATAATTTATTTTTCTAGATCAGTCTACCTCAAACTTGAATATATAGATTCCTTATCCTCTTGACCATACTGAATGGATGATGGAAGATCACATAACATTAAAAACCCAGTACTAAGTTAAGCTTCCAAGTCTTAATCACTAGAAATATGCATATGAATTATCCAGATTTTGACTGCATAGCTGTCTCTACTTAGTTATTTTGTATAGTACCTGAAAATAGAACCTGATACTTGGCTTAATGAGAAAGCATCCTTCTCATCTCACACTTACATTTCTAAATTATGTATTGTAACACACCCACTTTCCTTCTGTCACATTTGTACTATATACTATTCTATCTACAGTGCACTGATTATCACATATTCTGCTCGTCAAGTAGCTATAATTCTAGACTTTGCATGTCTCTTAATTTAATAAAAAGAGGATCATATTCTTACTCCCCACCAAATAATTCCTCTGCAATCACTTAGGATAATTAATTTTCTAAATAGAAACAAAGATATTTTATGGCTTAATGTGTCCAAGCAAAACTGATTTTTCACAGAAATGCAAACATGTGATACCTGAAGACTATTTATATTACTAGTGTCATCCTTACTGTAATCAGTATTTTTTTTCCTTCTTTTTATTCATAACCGTACAAAGGTAAAAAAACAAAACAGATGCAAGAAAAGGTTTGAGCTAGGAAAATCAATTCTGTAAATGAAAAATTGGGGGCACAGTCAAGGAAATCTGGAATAGCAATATAGTCTCAGACTATAAGGTAAGAGATGTGATTGGACTGGCTATAATTGCTTATAGATCAAATATTCCACAGCTAAAATGGAGGGGCTTTTATCTAGATCTATATTGAGATATCATCATCCCCATATCTAGTTTTTTTTAAAGCAGAGATTTCTGGAAAAGTCTGTGTTATTGGACTTCAATTCCAGGTTAGAGGCTAAGAAAGTTCTATGCTCTCAGAAAGATCACTTGATGCTTCCATACTGTATGACTTGTGGCAGAATGAATGACCAACTTCACTTCTTTGGAAAGTACATGGAAGCTTTCACTACAATGTTGGTTCTACCTTAGTGATGGCAAATATTTTCGGCATTGAGTCCCGAAACCGGAACACACATGCATACCAGGGCCTTGGAAACTCAAAGTCCACCTGTGCACCTGCCACCTGGTCTTCTGGTTTCCAGCAAGCACATGTGTGTCAGATAGCTGGTCTTCATTAGTGCTGGGCCCCCTAAATACTTGAAGACCAGCTGGCCGGTATACATGCATGTGCCGGCTACCTGGTCTTCTGATTTCTGGTGTGTGCATGGGCACTAACAAGCCAGTCTTTAGGTTTTGGGGCTTTGGCATGTGCAAAGATCACCTGGTCAGTGCAGATGTGAGCACCAGAAACCAGAAGAGCAGCTGGAGATGGTGTGCATGCCCACAGAGAGGGCTCTGCAGGCCACATCTGACATGCAAGCCATAGATTTGCCATCACTGTTCTAGTCCAACTCATTTACTTATGCTTCATATTTTTTAAAGGGATCACGACAAATGTGTATCTCCAAGAATGGCTGATAGGTATGTTTTATGTGGCACTCCACAATGCTAACCTCTGTTCAACATCAGATCTCACAATTATTATAAAGGCCTACAGATATTATAATTATATCCAAACCATGGAGAAGAGCCTTGAGATTATGTGAGAATTCCTTGCTTAGATAATATGATGGGAAAAACACTGAAGTCTTGTTTAGGAATTCCTTTGCGCCTTCCTTCAGCTAAACTCCAAACTATGACATAACATATGGCAATACTGTTATTAAAAATCATTTGTCTTTCTTCCCACCTTATCTGCTTGTTCTGTATCCAACACAACATTCAGCCACTCCAAGGGTGGTGCTACCTATCACCTTTTTCCTCCTGGCAATTTCTTTTCATTTCTCTCTGAAATGTGAAGACACAGCAGGAGGAAAGCATGAAGCCTCCGGAGCACTGTGTGATGAGTACTGACAGTACATTAACCCTGCTGGTTGGGTCGGAGTGTTACAAAGTTGTGATTCTCTTCAAAGTTCTGCATCAGTTTTTGGATGTCCAATTGAATTTGTATGCTTGAATTATACAGAAACAAAACTGGATCACAAATTATTGATGATGCATATCCTTACATTATACCCAAACTGCAGATCCTGTAACTTATATTTAATCTGAGTAGTATACTCAAGTCTAGTTAGAAAGTTATAGCGATAGCACCTAGACTTATATACCACTTTACGGTGCTTTACAGCCCTCCCTAAGCAGTTTACAGAGTCAGCATATTGCCCTGAACAATCTGATTCTCCGTTTTACCGACCTCGGAATAATGGAAGGTTGAGTCAACTTTGAACCTGTTGAGATTCAAATTGCCAAATTGCAGTCAACTGGCAGTCAACAAAAGTAGCCAGCAATATTGGACTCTAACCACTGCACCACTGCAGGTGTTAAAGTTATAGCTTCAAGGAAAAATTACATTTGAGAGGTTTTCTTTAACTGTTTTCATATTTACCTCAATCATTGATTTCAAACTCTAGCAAAGCCTATAGAAAAATTAAGCCCATTTAAAGGTCTTTCCTTTTTCTTCCACATCTGTTTGTCCCAGTCAATGAAACATTCAGCTACCTCCTGCTTCCTGTCAATTATTTCTCATTGTTCTTTCAAATGTGGCAACCCCCTCACATCCTTGACACAAACTGTTTCAACTCCTACCCTCAAAATGTCGCCACAGAGCACTGCACACCAAGACAATTAGACACAAGAATAGTTTCCCCCCCAAATCCCATCACTTTACTAAACAAATAATTCCCTCAACAACTATCAAACTTTTTACTAAGTCTGCACTACCATTTCTACTAGTTTTTTCTCATCATTCCTATCATCCTTTTCCTCCCACTTAGGACTGTATTACTGTAACTTGTTGCTTGTATTCTAAGATTGTTATTAATATTGATTGTTTCTTCATTGCTTATTTGACCCCTATGACAGTCATTAAGTGTTGTACCACATGATTCTTGACAAATGTATCTTTTCCTTTTATGTTCGCTGAGAGCATATGCACTAAGACAAATTCCTTGTGTGTCCAATCACACTTGGCCAATAAAGGATTCTATCTATTCTATCTATTGGTAGGGAAGAAAGCATAGAGTTTCATGAGCAAAGTGTGAACAAGAATAATGACAATAATGACAACCTCCAATTACAGTGAGGGGCACTTGATTTCTAAAATATTCATAATCTATCAGGGGAATCCAGACAGCATTCAAAGAGAACAGACAGCTCATACTCCACATCTTTTGCACAAAAAATTCCCAGGAACAGAAAATTGAACTGCTTGACCTCAAGCTATATTATGTAATATCCAGAATGCTGAGACCATTGTGAAACTGTTTCATTTTTACATGAGAAGAATAGGAGACAGGAAGGTGAGCTGTCTTAGCTTTTGTTTCAGTATGAGATTAAGTATGAGATTAGATTGAGTTTGCAATCTGAACCCAATAGGTTTTCATCCAATAGCAGCATTCATGGGGGACACAAATGGTGATGATAGTTGCAGCATTGTATAGACATGTCCCTTTTGAAGTTGCATGCAACATCAATGGACAAAGAAAAAAGATTCCAGCTTCAATTGCCATTTGGACTGTTCTCTCTCTCTCTCTCTCTCTCTCACACACACACACACACACACAAACACACACACACTTCTAAGATCCTTTGCTTCTTCCATACTTTAAATTTGAAGGGCTAATTAATATGTATGTGTGAATGTGGATGATTCATTTGTAGTTCAGGAAGTAGTATAGGGGAGTTCTTTTAGAATATTTATGATTGCACTTGAGACTGAATGCTCATTTTTGTCTTGAAAGGATGTAAACTTCTCAATACTACAAAGGTTGTCCAGAGTCTATGAACAGATCTGGCTGTGTCCCAAGATATCTGGCCAAGTGACTCTGACCCTTGGAAGGATTACAGAACTCCTCAAACACCAGTAAACAGTATGGCATCATTAATAAATTTGTGGCCTTGTTTTAAATCCCTATAGTTATTCTGGGAAGATACTAGTTAAGCAATTAATATTTGTTGGACCCTCCTGAGTGTTGGTGGCACATAATCAATCCATCAATCATTGTGTGAGATCAACCACACAGACTCTAGCCCTGTTTTGCATGTCTAGTCTAAACAATCTGCCCAAGGCTGTTGGCTTAAGGAAGATGACTTCTGCTAGGATCATTAATTTATTTGACTTCTATGCCACCCAATCCCATGGGACTCAGTGTGATTTACAACAATAAATAATACAATAAATTGTTACAAAAAGTCAAATATTAAATAATAAAAACAGTAAAAAAACCCTTTATACTAAGAATAAATACCTGTAATGAACTATCCAATCAGACACACATGCCTATCAAGTCAATCACAATTCAGCCATGACTAGATGTTCAGTCATGGTCCCAAAGCCTGCCAGCAAATGCCAGTAAGGTGGGAGAAGTACAGACATCAGGGGGTAGTTGGTTCCACAGGGCCGGGGCAGCCACAGAGAAGGCCCTCCCCCACAGGCCTGACAACCTGTATTGCTTAGTTGATGGGACCTGGAGAAGGCCAACCCTGTGTGATCTAATTGGTCTCTGGGAGGTATGCAGCAGGAGACAGTCCCATAGATAGTCTGGTCTTAAGCCATGTAGTGCTTTATAGATAATAAAGAACACTTTGAATTGTGATTGGAAACTAATTGGCAGCCAGTGCAGCACAGGGAGCATTGGTGTTATATGGGTGTAATGACAGCTAGCACAGCTGCATTCTGGACTATCTGCAGTCTCGAACACTCTTCAAAGGTAGCCTCATATAGAGCACATTGCAATAATTGAGACAGGAATTGATTAGAGACTGAGTGACTGTGTGCAGAGCCTCCTGATCAAAATAGGGCCAATCAATGCATGGACCCCAAATTATTATTTTTCTCAAATATTGTTTGAAGCCACAAGTCCAATCAACAAAGGGAAGTACAGTATTTTCAAACCCTTCTTTCTGTTGCTTTAAGGAAGGGGTCTCCAAACCTGGCAGCTTCATTTCTCTACTTCAACTCCAAAATTCCCCAGAATTTGGCTGGGGAATGCTTGGCGTTGAAATCCACCAGTCTTAAAGTTGCCAAGTTTGGAAACTCCTATTTTTAAGGCACCAAGGAGAGTGCAAAGATCCGAGGGATGGCAAGCTGCCCTCTATCCTCCTCTCTGTAGAGCCAAAACACCTCTCCTTCACAAAGGAGGTCCCTCCGGGTCGCCACCCTGGCCAGAAGTAGTGTTCAGGAGCGAGGCCCGGAAGGGAAGGTGACGAGAAAGCAAGGGAGACTTAGCGGAGAAGCCAGACAGATTCAGAACCTCGGAGCTGGACAGCGCCCCACCGCCGGAGCTCAGCTAAACAGCGCAGACTACAAGCCTTTTCCTCGCCCGCCCGAAGCGCTCTCTTTTTTCTTCTCCTCAAAGGACTCGAAGCCAGACTCTCGCTCTCCGCCTAGCGTGGAGCAATTTCGGCGCATCCTGCAATCAGTTCCGAAGCCAGGCTCTGTGAGTCTCAGAAAGCTTCTGGGACGCCTGAGTGCAATTCAAAATGAAAAGTCGCCTCACTTAAAACGCAGGCTCAAGAGCAGCTGATTTGGAACAACCAGTACTGGATCCAAACGGACAACTATTCGAACCGCTTATTATTTCGAAGTGTGGGGCAGTGTAGTTTTCATCTCAGACCGCGACGCAGACTTGAGTCTCCGAGGAAAGAGAACCGCTTTTTTTTTTTTTGACAATTGCTTCGACGCAATTGTGGAATCCTAGCTCCCGAGGGAGAAATTCGGCTTGGGAAACGAAACGCGGGGCTCTCGACCGCGATCATAAGACAAGCCACGTGGAATCAAGGTTTTGTAGCCCCACCTAGCCCACGTCCTGCAACCCACGCCCTGCTCCTCCTCCCAGTTCGTTCCCTTCGAGGGAGGCGTTAGAGGCAGCGGCAGAACGCCTTCTTCCCGGACTCCAGCGTTTTATTGAAGCAACTTGCTAAACGTTGCCAGAGAAACAGATCAAGCTCGTTAAGCATTGAAGTGAAGAGGTTTGGATTTCCATCAGAAGATCCGCCGTTAACAAAGCGTCTTATTAAAGAAGATAGTTTGCAGGGGCTAATTGATCTCCTGATCGCTCTAGCCATCATTTTACCTGTGCATTGGAGTGTGCACTGAGCGCTCTGCTGGTTAACCCATTTGCACGCCCCTTGAGGAAGTATCCCAGCACGCGTCGCTGACGACGTTTTCTGAAGTTCACTTTGTGCTCCTTCCTCACTCCTTCAAATGCTTACAGGGAAGTTAAGGAGAATAAACAACGCCATTCACTTAAAAGAACGGCCGAATTCATTTCTTCCGAAGCTCTTGGATCAATTAAGCACGACAAGCACCTAGAATAGGGGTCTCCAACCTTGGCAACTTTAAGCCTGGCGGACTTCAACTCCCAGAATTCCTCAGCCAGGAAAGCTGGCTGGGGAATTCTGGAAGTTGAAGTCCTCAAGGCTTAAAGTTGCCAAGATTGGAGACCCTTGCCCTAAAGGCGGCCTGTTCCTTAGAAATCGCGGTAAGAAACCATGGCAGTTGCTTGCCTGCTCGGTGGTGAAAAGGAAAATCAGAGATAGAATCACCGCCCTATTCTTTATCAAGTATTTATTGTAGCCGAACGCGAGCCACATTGCTATCATCCTTTCGTATATTTTTACCCGGTCTCAATCCCCAATAAGTCCTTTACGCGCGAACGCCACGATTCACATGAACCTGAACCTGAACCTGGAACCATAAGCCTAGGATATGTCAGTCCAGGAGGCAGCTTCGAAAAAAATGCTCGTCATTTCCCAGGGATAGTGCACGCGAAAAGGAAAGTCAGCAAAAGAGAAATCGGGAAGGCTGGTCGACGAACAAAACCCACCTGGAGATAGGAGCGTGGGCCCGAAAGCAAACGGAGGACTAACACTGCAGGCGCGTAGCCTGAGGATCAACTGCATTCCTTGCACCCTGAAGGAGTCGGTGTTTTCCCTTTAGAGAACGGCAGGGCGTGTGTGTGGAGGGGAGGGGGCTTAAACAACCTTTCCCAACCACCCTGTCAGTGAAATGCGAGCTAGGAGCGCTCTCCCCGCGCGCTCGATTTCTGTTTCTCTCTCCAGCGGTACAATCCCGCCTCCATCAAAGCCGCGGGTCTCCAAGCGGGCGCTCGGCTCCCGCCGAACCACCTGCTGCTGCTGGAGCTGCCGCCCGAGCACGCGTCCTACCTGGAAGAGCCGGAGGATGTTGGCCACCATAATGGAGACGGAGCTGGCCGAGGCGCCGATGACTCCCAGCACCTTCTCGGGCTTGACGAAGACGGGTGGCTCGCCGTTGGTGCAGCGCACGTCGGAGGTGTCCTTCTGGATGAGCGCCTGGACGAAGGTGAGCGACTGTTCCAGCGCGTAGGTGTCCCGGGAGCAGGTGTCCAAGATGCGGGCGCCCAGGGTGACGTTGGGCAGCAGTTCGGGGTCGCTGTTGATCTGGTCCAGGGCGTAGAGCATGGCCTCCAGGCGGTGGACGCCGTCCTGCTGCTGGATGTCCCCGCAAGGCGCGCCGCTGGGGCCCCGGGCGTGGACCGGGAAGAGGCCGCCCAGGGTGATGTCCCCCTCCAGGCGGATGGAGTGCGGCGCGTACATCTCCTGGCCCTGCGCCCCTGCCCAGCACAGCCACTCCAGCACCAGCAGGCACCACCAGGGCAACTTCGGCAAAGTCAGCGGCTGCACCCCGCAGAGCCCCGGCCCGAGCATGGCGCGCGGCGAGAGAAGAGAGACGACGGCTGATCCGGCGGAGGAGGGCGCCAAGGAGCGGGCTGGGCTGGGTTGAGCTGGGCAGGGCTGGGCGGAGCTGGGTGGAGAGAAGCGCCCGATCCAGCGGGGTCCCTCCGCGCGCCCCCCTCCCCTGCGACCGGCGAGGATTCCCCCCGGGGGAGCAGAGAACGGCCAGGCGGGGAAGAGAGTCGAGTCCAGTCTAGCTCCCGCTGCCGTCGGCGCTCTACTCGCCCGCGCTGCCTTTCCTGCCGCAGCTCAGCACTGGGCGAAGGGGAGGCTCGGCTGTCGCTTTAAAAGCTGGCTCGGCTCCTCTCCGCCTCCTGCTCTCGTGCTTTGCCCACCTCCTTCGCGCTCGCCTTCCTCTCCCCACCCAAGCCTTGCTTGCCTGCCTCCCGCGTGTCATTACGCAGAGAGATGCGGGCTGAGGTAACCGCCGCTCGGCGAGGAAAGCCGAAGCGAAGCGCAGCGGTGGCGGAGGAGAAGCTTCAGGGGCTCCAGGCAGCAGGAGATGGACGGCACGCCGGAGGCAGCCAAGCAGACAGCAAACCTCTTTCCCCGAGCGGATTTGGATTGGTGTTTTGCTGCTACGTTTACCCACCTGTTACCCTTCTGAGTGTACATTTTATATTGTATAATCGTCTTCAAAGAGGATCATCTCTGCGTTGTGTCCCCAATTCTAATTTCCTTGGGAGGGATTGTGAATATGGGAGAGACTACGAGCCACTGGAAATCTTAAATTCTGTACAGTTAGATGAGCTCTGATAAATTCCTTTCTTATTAAAGATTGATTCTTTCTTGTAATCGTCATTTTGTAATTCCCAATCATCATATCATCTTGTTAATTCTGGGTAAATATTGCTTCATCCAGCTGGGTGGTATATAAGTAACTGGAAGGGCTCTAAGAATTAGGAGGAGTTACAGTAATGCAGAAAGGGAATTATGTCATTTCTGAATTGCCTCTTAAAAGAAACTGTCCTTCAGTTGGGATGAAGAAACTAAATACCTGACCCACAGTCATATTTCTGCACGTTGTTCTGCTATGCCTTTCCTTCTGTGAATGGATCTATTATCCTTCTAGCTTGGTCTTTTTATTTGGTTTAACCTTTTAATCTCTCTTTTTTTAATCTTCTTTATGACATGTTGGATTGTGTGGATTTCTAATACCCAGTTGAGAAATACAATTGGAAAAGGAGGCTTTCCAGATTTCTAAATTCAGTTACCTGCTTTAAGAACAGGAAGGATATGATTTGTTTGCCATGATATTATGAACTGTTTGTTAAAGTAGCTTACCAAGCAATCCATGCGTGGATTATAGGACACCAAACTATATCGGGAAACACTGGAATGAGGAATGTGGCAGATTGCTGGCAGCCAGCACTTTCAGTAATAAAATGAGATGTGCAATACATGACTTGGAATATGGGAAGGCACTCTGGCTGGACAGAACATTGTGTGTACATATAGCATGCAATAGCCCAGTCTAATTTTCAGTCAATTTTCAAAGTCTCTGAAAACTTGCTAGATTGTTCACCAAAGGCACTCTGGCATGGTTGAGCATATTTTCTCATCAACTGTTAGCTACCAGAAATTAAACATAAAATATTGCATTGGTCTTTTCTGAATGGTAGAGCTGTGGTGTCACAGTGGTCAGAATGCAGTACTGCAGGCTACTTCTGCTGACTGCTGGCTGCCAGCAATTTGGCAGTTCAATTCACTCTGGCTCAAGCCTTCTATCCTTCCGAGGTTGGGTAAAATGAGGACCCAGATTGTTGGGGGCAATATGCTGACTCCATAAACTACTTAGAGAGAAATGTAAAGCACTGTAAAGTGGTATATAAGTGTAAATATTATTGCTGTAAGAATATAAGAATCCATGAATATATTCATGGATTCCATATTCAAATGTTTTCAATATCTTAGTTGCAACTGATGGGTATGATTTTCTTCTCTCTATTGTAAGTTGATCAGGCAACTGACAGTAATTTGGATATTATGATGTCTATGTTGTAGCTGATTGTGGTTTATATGATGCAGTTCAGTTTATTCAGAGTTTGTACACTTTGCATTTTCTGGAATTAATCTCTTTATCCATTAAACTAATATCCTAGATATGGAATGCTTTTGCCTTATTCAAGCAGTGATGATGAACCTTTTTTTCCTCGGGTGCCAAAAGAGCATGCACACATACTATCGTGCATGCACAAGTGCCCACACCCATAATTCCTCGGGTGCCAAAAGAGCATGCACACATACTATCGTGCATGCACAAGTGCCCACACCCATAATTCAATGCCTCAAGAAGATGAAAACAGCTTCCCCCACCCTCAGTGGCCCTCTGGAGGCCAGAAATGGCCTGTTTCCCAACTTCTGGTGGGCCCACTAGCCTCATATTTCACCCACCCCAGGCTCCAGAGGCTTCTCTGGAGCCAGGGGAGGGTAAAAACACCCTCCCTCATCCCCCCAGAGGCTCTCTGGAAGCAAAAAATGCCCTCCCAAAGCCTCTATGTGAGCCAAAAATCAGCTGGCCAGCACACAAATGCACATTGGAGCTGAGCTAGGGCAGTGGCTGAGGTGCCAGCCGATATGGCTTTGCATGCCACTTGTGGTACCCATGTCATAGGTTCGCCATCACTGCCTTAAAGCATGATTTTTTAAAATTATTATTATAGTTCATCACATAATCATCCAGCTGTTTAGAATTTGGCACTTTGTCAGCCTATCCAGTCTTTGCCCAGGATATGATATGGATAAATATTGTTTGATTGTCTTGTTGGAGGATGTAAGCTGTTTCAAGTAAAGCTGCTTTTTGCAATTGACCAATGGTTAATTCTGCCAAGGTCGATGGCATTCAAGTGGTGCTTCAGTTGTTTTAGGATTGCACCCAAACTGCCTGTTACTATTTGGTGCTCTAATATCAGGGCTGAGATGGGACTCAAACTTGGTTTTTCTTCAATGTGGGTGAGAGCCCCTTACTCATTATTCCACACTCATATTGGCTATCAAATCTTTGAATGATGACTGATCTATGATTCTTCATTACTGGTTAAAAAAAAAGGCATTGTGTGCAAAGAGGCACTCATTCTCCCATGTCTCCACATCACAATTAAGTGGTTTGCGTGGAACACGTAAAGCCAGGGTTGAGATTTGGCAGTTGCTTTTCTTCTCTTAGCCCTCATGTTCTTTCATTACTCAACAGATTCCTGAGAGCAATTCCTCACTGCAAATTGAGCAGACAACCCAAAAACAGATCTCACACCAATTTTCTGCCCACTGCTCTCACTCATCATTTGCTGACATGAGGAGAGAAAAAGAAAGAGGCAATGGGCAGCAGGCAAATCATTGACTCAGTAAGGGATGAACTCATTTGGGAACTGGGAGAGAAGCCAATCTTCACAGGAATCTTTATGTAGGTAGTTGGGTGGGATAATACCCACATATATCTTGATCTATTGTCATAATTGAGGGCGCTAGAGGCTTCAGTGACAGAGCTGGAGATTCAGATATATGCAAGATGACCACTGCTTCCATGTTTGCCTGTCCTTATAGGACTGACAATGGTTCTTTTCATCTTTTTATTTGCAATTCGGCAATAGCTCTGCCCTCAAAGCAAAGCAAAGCAAAGCAATACAGCAAATCCTCAGAGTTATTCCCAGCTGTCAGAGAGTAAACATTGACAAAGTTTGCGAGATCTTCTGTGACATTTGGATTAAGACTTTGGAAGTGCCCAATTCTATTAAAAAGAGAAACAGAAAAGGCCAGGAAACCACCTCACAGAATCAGAGCAAGAAGAAAATGTCTCTATACGATCTGCTCTAGATTCCTCTCAGGTATCAGCCAAACTGCATGGTCTAAAAGTTGGTTGAATATTTCCCACCCCACTTCTATTTTTTTTTTAAAGATCAGAACAACATTTACCCTTTTTCAATTATCCGGCACTACCCATTGTCTAAAAATAAGAAAAAAGTTCAACAAGGCCATCATCAATTTCCTTCAGTAGCTAAAAGACAATTCACCTAGTAAATAGTGTAGCTATGCTTTGACTACATTTCTATCCATTTCAAGCTTCCATCCTGCCTATTAATTTCCTGTTCTCAGCTGCCTGGTAGAATGTGTGCTCTCCTATTGGGGAAGACTATGTCAGAAATAGGAGTCAAGTAGCTCTACCTTTTGCTATCTTCATTCAAAAAATGATGATTTCTTTTTTTTTTAAAAAAAATTATTTGTATAGACCTTTCCATTGTTCTGAATCTGAACTTGCACCGAGTTTTAGCTTTTCTGACACCATTTCTACATATCCAGACTGTCTCTGTGCATTCTCTCTTGATGACATGGCTTTCTTCCCACCTTCTATATGTGTCCCTGAGGTTTTTCAATCCTCACTAAGCTGTTTTTGTGCCCACATTAGTATCTTCTGTCATCTTCTATTTCTGTTGAAATCCTTTGCAGTTGCGCTTTCATTATCTACTCTTTAAAGCCATTCTGCCATGTCTCAAGCTCTTTCTGCCATTAGTGTTCCCTGGGGGTGGGTTATAACTTACCTCACCGCCACTTTGCTTTCTCCCGAGACATGTGGCTGTATGCTCATTGTGCTCCGAACATTGTGCTTCACACGGCACGCTTCATGTAAGTGTGCTTTTCATGGGTGTACGCATATGCACAGTGCCAAAAACTTAGCTTCTATGCATGTGCAGAAGGCAAAACCAGGAAAAAATAGCAAAAAAACAAAACAAAACAAAAAGATGGTGGTGGTCACGGACCAGCACCGACAGAACCAAGTTCCGTGACATTACCACCAGTTTGCTCCTGGTTCTAAAGAATTGGTTCAGACCAGGAGAAAGCCACCTCCCAATGCACAGAATCCTGTTTCTCGGTGCTCTGAGATTATTACGATGTCCTTTACAAAGCCTAAGATAAAGTAATTTTCCCACACTCCATATTATTTTCCATCATGCAAGAGCTTTGCATTTCCAGTTCTTCAACTAAGTCGTTCTGCTTGGTTAGTGACAAGTCAAGGATAATTGATCTTCTTGTGCAATCTCCTCTTGCCTGAAAGTAAAAGTTGTCAAGTAGACAAGTCAGGAATTTCTGGCCAGGACATGATTGATAGATCTTGAAGTAATTAAAGTGGCCCATCACCATTGCTTCCTGCCTCTTTGAAAGATCTGCAGCTTCTTTTTGGAAGGCATCATCCACCTTGTGCCCTTGGTTGATTAGATAATGCTAGCTGCTAATTATAGAACTGCTTATGGTTATTCCACTACTTATTTTAACCTAGATTCTCCCTTCAGTATATGGAAGGAGAAAAAAAATGGGCTGAAGCAGGGGTGAAATGCTCCTAGTTCGGGTATGCCGGTCGTAGAGCCAGTAGCGATTGCAGCACAAGATTTCACCCACCTGCCAGACACAGCCATTTGGGTTCTTCTATCCTCTGTGCATGCGTAAAGCATTCTGTGCATGTGCAGAGGGTAAAATAACCCAAATGGAAGTATCCAGGTGGGTGGGTGAAGCCTCGCACTGCAATCGCTACTGGCTCTATGGTGATGGGCAGGCATGCCCGAACTGGGATCATTTCACCCCTGGGCTGATGGCCAGCTCCCATACTTCTGCTTTTTTTCTTTTGCTGGTTTCCCCAAGTGGCAGGAAAGCAATAACCTTCTGCAGTGAAGGGCTACCAAAATTTTTATTACCACATTGTGGGAGTGGCATTTTCTTTCAACATCTTTCAGTGCAAATTGGGTGTTCTGGGGTGGAGCTCTATTTTCGCTACCCTACTGTGTCCCATCCAGGCAGTAGCCCACCACTGACCTTCTGGCAAAATTGGGAGAAGGAGAGAAAGGGGAGCAGCAGCTGAAGCCATTGTTCAACAGAGAGGGGGCAAACAAACAAGCCCACTAAAAAGAGCTCTTAGAAAAGACGCACCCAAAACAACAACAACAAAAAAAAACCAGAAATAGCTTAATAGTCAGGATAACTCTTAAAGATAATGCATTTTATATAGTCTTCTAAAGTGAAATGATCCATGATTTCAATTTCTGATAGAAAGTTTGAACCTCATGCAGCATACAATGTAGCTACTGTAAGTGCATTTCATGTTTCACAATACAGTTGAAATCAGTCACATATACTGCCTTTGGTGATCATTGTAACTTCATTTCTGGAGGGCAGAAGAGCATCTGGCTCCAAAAACCCTGTAGCACAAAAAGTTGAGGGTGGAAGGAAGCCTAAAATGTGTAGGAAGTCCAGGAAGCCTAAAATGTGTAGATTTACAACTTTTGAAGCATAAGGAAGGAACAGTCATGGCTACCAGCCTGCACTCAGGATCTGGTCTTCTCAGACCATATGTATGACTGTGAGACAGGTGGGTAGAAAGGGGTAGAGGGATGTAGAAGAGCTTAAGAGAAGTAATCCAGGCAGAATTCAAAAGGAATATACACTGGGATGGAACCAATACGGGAAGAAAGAAGATTAAATTGTAGAGATAACTATATAAAATGTAGGAAGATAAATAAAGTAATATAGGATAAGTAGTAAAATAATAACAAAGAGTAAAACTAAGAAAATAAACAATCTTTGTATTGTACAGAAATTTTTAAAAATGTAATAATACTTTTTAAAGTCCCTGTTAGAAAGCACTTCTTTAGTTTTTTTGTCTGCTTCTCCTAAAAAAAATCCATGGTATCCTATTTTATTCAATTATATTTCAGAGCATGGGTAGATATACAGAGATCTCTTTGTCCTTCATATTGCTTCTGCTCCTTTCAGAAAAGTTGCACCATTCAGTTCTGTATTTGAATTATGGGACTAGAATGCAACCAATGCTATTCAACCAGGACACCTGAGATCCAGAATAATTCTTGAACTTTTTACCAGATTGGAGAGATATGCTTTTTATATTGGCTAAAAAGTCAAATACAATATGATTTACAAACTTAATACACTTGTTTGTAGGAATTCTACTCTATACACAAGAATGATGGAGTTTCAAATAAATAAAATGGTTAAAACAGGACATTGTGGAACAGTTCAGAGAATTCTGGTAGTGTCATTTGTACCAAGATTCCACATTCCTTCATTGACACTCTGTAGCATTCATCTCTGGCAACTTTAAGAAGTATGAACTGCAACTCCCAAAATTGCCAGCCAGCCACATTAAGGTTGAGAAACACTACTTTGAACATGAAACATCCCTCAGTTGCAACTTCCATGGATTAAGAGAAAAGAAGGGTCAAATTGAATGACAATTTACCAAGCCTGTTAAGAAGTTGCAAATAAATTCTCTTGCCCCAATATCATTGTTTTGCTCCCCCCCCTCCCCGCTCTGGCTTTCAAAGTATATTGTATAGTTCTCTTTTCTGGATAACTTAATAGCAGTTACAGAATTTCAAGGCCTGAATTCCACGGAACACTTAGGGTGCTTATGTTCAAAAATAACCCATTTATAAACACTGTTTCATTACAATTGGACTTCAGGGTAGAGGTGGGCAAATCACCACCTTGGAAGAAGCAGTTGATTAATACTTCAAATGAAATAAATCTACTCACCATAGTCATGCTGAGGTAGGCATTCTCCAACAGAGTTGCAGTTGGGGTGTTAGTATTCTCATTTATTATTATACATTACAGATATATTATTCTTCTCTGTAAAAATCAGCTTAAATCTTGGTCCCAAAATTACATGGTTGGACTGCTGTTGATAATGTATAGTTTTGTTGGGAACGCTGAGCCACCACCAG
Source organism: Erythrolamprus reginae (assembly GCF_031021105.1). Taxonomy (NCBI): domain Eukaryota; kingdom Metazoa; phylum Chordata; class Lepidosauria; order Squamata; family Dipsadidae; genus Erythrolamprus; species Erythrolamprus reginae. The sequence continues at coordinate 68,449,919 of NC_091951.1, read as the reverse complement.
TCAAAAAATATAAACATTTTAAAAATCTAAATTTTAATAAGACCATAGTGTTGCAGTCGAAAGGAAACCTGGCTCATTCAACCCATCTTAGAGTTTATCCATCCTAAAGTCTACTTGTGTTTTCTACTTGGGCTGTGTCAAGTTTCAATCAAGTTTAATGAAGCATCACAAGCCTCTGTGGTGCAGTGGTTAGAGTGCATTACTGCAGGCTACTTCTGCTGCCTGCTGCCTGACTGCAATTTGGCAGTTCGAATCTCACCAGGCTCAAGTGCCTCAGCCTTCCATCCTTCCAAGGTGGGTAAAATTGTTGGGGAGCGATATGCTGACTCTGTGAACTGCTTAGAGAGGGCTATAAAAGCACTGTGAAGCGGTCTGTAAGTCCAACTGCTATTGATATCTTCTCAAAATGTTTAACAAGGCAACAGTGGTCCGCTTTCTTCCTCCTAAGACTAAAATTTTGTGATCAGGTTGCTCCTTTTAGATCTACTTCACAGTATCATTTAGTCTCATCAAACAGGAAAGACATCAGAGGAACCTTTTGGAATGAGTTCCATTAAAGGAGGCAAAGAAGATCCCTTTCCTGCATCATTGACTAAGAGGTCATTTAGTCATGGACTGTGCATGTGCACTACAATGCAGGCTCTTGGGAAACCCACAGAATGTGCAGGAAGCAGAACATCTGAAATCCCTCCAAGGATGGGCAGTTTCAGCATCACTGAACAACCCATACAGGGAAACAGTTCAGAGAAACTTTGGCCTGAACCAAGGGCTCTCAAAGCCTATATATCACAACCATAGATTTCAGACTATCTTCTTGGGCCACTTATTTGGTTGAAAAGGACCAGAAAATATAGAAAAGCTCCTCTTTTTTTGCTACTGGGATATTCCAGCTCTTTCCTGGCTGATACTATTATTAAGTATTGTTATTATATTATATTATATTATATTATATTATATTATATTATATTATATTATATTATATTATATTATATTATATTATATTATATTATATTATATTATATTATATTATATTATATTATATTATATTATATTATATTATATTATATTATATTATATTATATTATATTATATTATATTATATTATATTATATTATATTATATTATATTATATTATATTATATTATATTATATTATATTATATTTAGCTTGCCTTTTCCTCACAAATGTCAACAACTGAGACAAACCAGTGCTGAAGAAAAACTCATTTCATGTCTCAGAAGTCTCTTTATCTGACTAGCAGTTGAGAGACATCCCAGACAGGAAACGATGTCTCCTTTCACCTCATTGTCCTCTTGTCTCCTGGAGAAAGCTAGTCCAAAAGACCCCCAGAGCCCACTGTTAGGAAAATATGAAGAGAAACATTCCTCATATTGATGAACAAAGTACTCGTGACACTTGATAATGACCATTTCATAGCCTCATCACCAATATTCTAGAGCCAAGAGAGCAACCATCTGTGTATATCCAGAAGAACTATATTTCAGGGGTGACATTCAAATTTTCCCCCTACTGGTTCTGTGGGCATGGCTTTATTTGTATTTACAGTAGTCCCTCGCTATACCGCACTTCACCTATTGCGGCTTCACTTCATCGCAGGTTTCTGAGGAAGTCGATCGGCAGATTTAAACAGCCCGCCGAACTCGATCGGCAGGTTTTTCAAAAAAAAATAAATCTAAAATTGTAAATACTGTATTTAAATACTGTATCTAAAATAAATACTGTGTGGGAAGGGTTTATAAATGCTTAAAACAATGAAAACTTACCAAACAATTACAATATAAATACTTAAATAAGTACTATCAGTCGATAAATTCCCCATCGCGGATTTCACCTATCGCGGCCAGGTCTGGAACGTAACACCAGGGATAGGTGAGGGACTACTGTATTTGTTTGGTTGGGTTTCTATCCCAACATCCTCCATAGAGTCAGGGTGGGATAAATACAAAATGGGACATGTAAAAAAAACAAACATAAAATTTAATACTAAAAACCCCAAGATGATTAAAACCAGGCATCCGCATTCATCCTATCACATTCATACACTCATATCATCAGCTGGAGCAGAATGCCAGCACTCAATAGCTCCAGGCTGCCGGCAAAGGTGATTTTTTTAAACCTTACAAAACGCCAGGAGGGTGTGGGTGGTACGAATGGATTTGATTCCAAAGGGCCAGAGCTACCACAGAGAAGGCCCTTCCCCTAGGCCCCACAAGCTGACATTGCTTAGCTGATGGGACTTGGAGAAAGCCGACTCTGTTGAACCTGACTGGTCGCTATGATACATGAAGCAGGAGACAGGCCTGTAAGTAATCTGGTCCTGAGCCATGTAGGGCTTTATAGATTATAACCAATGCTTTAAATTGCGTTCAGAGACCAATTGGTAGCCAATGCAGCTCGCGTAGTGGTGGCTGTGGTTTTATGGGTGTGGCCAAGCTACATACACAGAACCAACAGAAAAGTTTGGCCAAGTCTTCTAGCAGTCAACCTAGCTGCTTCTCACCTCCTTCTCATTTTGCAATGTGTATATGAGCCCAAGAAGGAAGGGGTGACTGGGAGGGGTAATGAGGGGCCAGTGTGATTTCTCGGTTCTCTGAACTGCACATAATCACCGCCACTGGTTCTATAGAACATTTCCAAACCTGCTGAATTTTACCCTGCTATATTTGTATGCTTTAGTTTTAGCTCAGAGATTGTTAATGCTAACCTGGGATGCATCCGTTTTGACTAGATTCTCTGATGCCTGAAAATTGTTTAAACGGATTAGGGCAGGTTTACAGTGCTTTCCTGTACTCAAAATGGTGAGGATAATTTTCTAAGACCAATGGATCTAGGGACAGCCACATAAAGAAAATCCATACACTGCGGAATCTACCAAAGAGATGGAAGCTGAAAATTAACATACTGTGACTAACAGGATGTGACTTTGCTTGTCCATTTCCTTTTCAGTGACAAATGTCACTGACATGATGATGTCAGGTTGGATTGATGTCCCCCAAGGGAAGAAGATTTTGTGTACACACATACACACAAGCATACACACAAAGAGACACAGACACACAGAGAAACAAAATTATATTTAAGAATTAAAGCACCTTAATTAACATTATAGAGCCTCAATGGCACAGTGGTTAGAGTGCAGTACTGCAAGCTACTTCTTTTGATCACTGGCTGCCAGCAGTTTGGCAGATCGAATCTCATCAGGCTCAAGGTTGACTCAGCTTTCCATCCTTCCAAGGTCGGTAAAATTAGGACCCAGATTGTTTGGGGGCACTAAGCTTACTCTCTGTAAACCGCTTAGACAGGGCTGTAAAGCACTGTGAAATGGGATTGGCAGGAGTGAGGATGGCAATTGTTATTACACATATTTATGGTGTAAGTTCACAAATGACATAGATCATGATCTCATGACAAGTGTAGCATGAAACATAGCTTGCTTCAGATGTCTCACAAGCCACCATTCCTTTCAATCCTACCATCCCTATCATAATATTCCCTTTTATTCATATCCATTTCATGTATTCATAGCTATGTTTATGCTTATTATATTATTATCTAATACATGCTTGACTAAATAAATAAAATAAAATAGAATAAATAATGTAATGTTTTTTCAAACATGGCAACTTTAAGATATGTAGATTTCTCAAAAAACGTTAAATAAGGTCCAGGAGGGAAGTGTTTTTAATACGAAAGTGAACACAAGAACAAGGGGACACAATCTGAAGTTAGTTGGGGAAAGATCAAAAGCAATGTGAGAAAATATTATTTTACTAAAAGAGTAGTAGATCCTTGGAACAAACTTCCAGCAGACGTGGTTGGTAAATCCACAGTAACTGAATTTAAACATGCCTGGGATAAACATATATCCATCCTAAGATAAAATACAGTAAATAGTATAAAGGGCAGACTAGATGGATCATGAGGTCTTTTTCTGCCGTCAGTCTTCTATGTTTTTATGTTTCTATGTAACACTAATTGAATGTGTAATATTTTAGGGTTTAATATATCTTGGTCTTAAGCCTTTTGTACATGTTCCTTTCCAGTTCTTCTATAAGGAGATGATATGACCATTATATCCACAATTAAAGTGGTTTTCATAAATACCACTACTCAAAAACTGAAATGTTTTTTAATGGAAAATTAATAATAGACTACTTGAAATTAATAAAAGACTACTCCGGTTGAGGACTATCTATGCATTTACTGCCAACTTTCAACCTTCTGGAATAATCAACTCTGTGATTTCTATGGGAGTCCAACCTTGTCCTTAAATATATGACCCATTAAGGCAAACTCTACATCTTTGCAGCAATCAAATTCCAAAATAACCAGAGTGCTCAGCTAAGTGTCTATAAAGCTATTTGGAAGCTATTCAGTCTAAATTTCCCATAGTTATATTCAGTGTCCCTTGCTCATCATCTCAATTGCCTCTACTTGGATAGAGCTTGGTGTAATCTCTCTAGGAGTCAGTGTGAGACATTTGTGTTTCAGATTTTGGTTGATGTACATTTGCGGGATGTGTCTCTGATTCATCTTATTCTGATCGGTTTATCTAAGGAGGCAAAATGGCTCTTATTTTATTAACTATGGCTTTTTATTCCTGACTGTATCATCCTTTAGCCTAAATAAAGGCTTTGTTCAATAAACAGAAAATTTGGGATTTAGATCTTCAAACTGACCTTCTTTCCATTATGATACAACTGCTTCTCCCTGCCCTCTTGATCTCTAGATACCTTTATACATCTTACATATTCCTTTAGGAAGTGTTCTACCTTAGCCCATTTGGCATGTTGCTTCCTATAACAGCAACAAAAGTGATATATGAGTCTCCCATATGATAATCACATTTTTGTGTGTTCAGACACAGAGTAAATCATGCATTATTAATTTGTGTATCATATCACTCATGGCATTTAGCATTTATAAATCCATTTGTCAGAAACCTTATTTGACTGGGCAAAGGATTATAGACTTTCTCCTATAAAACCAAGGCAACTACTAAGATATTGCCAAATTTTTAGCAATATTTATGGCTTGCAGAAGTTGGTTGGAATTGTCTTTTTATTATTAATTGTTTCATGCCTGGCTTACTGTGTACTTTTAAGCTTTGTATTGGTTTCTATTTTTATTAGTCTAGGACCATAGATAAATTTCTACCTATGCTATCATCAATATCTGATTTATGTCTAGAAACAAACTAATAATTAGTTCAGTCTATGCTAGAAACTTAATGACCCTTTAAAAAACAGCACAACAGAACCCTTGTTACAAACATTCTTCAATAGCAGACGGTGGTACAATGGCAGCTGAGTTTGTTGGCTGGAAAGCGGCAGCCTAGGTTCAAGACCCATGCGCCATGCAATGGGCGAGCATCCCATTCTCACTCAGCTCCTGCCAACCTAGCAGTTCAAAAGCATGCAAATGCCAGTAGAGAAATAGATGCCACTTTGATGGGAAAGTACTAGCACTCTGTTATGACAGGTTGGCCACGTGACTGTGTCTTCAGACACTGCTGTTTCAATGGCCTTGAAATGGAGATGAGAACTACCCACTATCGTTGGCAATAGCTACAAGAGTAAAATTAACAATTCCACCCAATCAGTTGATGTAAAAGTGGAAACTATGGAGTGGAATACTACAAGATCTCCTGTACTGTTCAACTGTTCAAGGGCATGGGGTGAGGTATCATCAATACGCCGATGATACCCAGTTGTACATCTCCACCCCATGTCCAGTCAACGAAGCAGTGGAAGTGATGTGCCGGTGCCTGGAGGCTGTTGGGGCCTGGATGGATGTCAACAAACTCAAACTCAACTCAGGCAAGACGGAGTGGCTGTGGGTTTTGCCTCCCAAGGACAATTCTATCTGTCCGTCCATTACCCTGGGGGGGGGGGAATTATTGACCCCCTCAGAGAGGGTCCGCAACTTGGGTGTCCTCCTCGATCCACAGCTCACATTAGAGAAACACCTTTCAGCTGTGGCGAGGGGGGCGTTTGCCCAGGTTCGCCTGGTGCGCCAGTTGTGGCCCTATTTGGACCGGGAGTCATTACTCACAGTCACTCATGCCCTCATCACCTCAAGGCTCAACTACTGTAACGCTCTCTACATGGGGCTACCTTTGAAAAGTGTTCGGAAACTTCAGATCATGCAGAATGCAGCTGCGAGAGCAATTATGGGCTTCTCTAAGTATGCTCATATTACTCCAACACTCCGCAGTCTGCATTGGTTGTCGATCAGTTTCCAGTCACAATTCAAAGTGTTGGTTATGTCCTATAAAGCCTTTCATGGCACCGGACCAGAATATCTTCGGAACTGCCTTCTGCCGCACGAATCCCAGCGACCGGTTAGGTCCCACAGAGTCAGCCTTCTTCGGGTCCCGTCGACTAAACAATGTCATCTGGCAGGACCCAGGGGAAGAGCCTTCTCTGTGGTGGCTCCAACCCTCTGAAACCAGCTCCCCCCTGAGATTAGGATTGTCCCCACCCTCCTTGCCTTTCATAAACTCCTTAAAACCCACCTCTGCCATCAGGCATGGGGGAACTAAAACATCTCCCCCTTGCCCATGTTGTTTTGCCGTTTGATTGATTGTTTGCTTGTTTTTTATATATATTGGGATTGTTTTATGAATTTCTTAACTTAAAATTGTAATTGGATTGGTGGGCATTAGATTTTGTCACAATGTACTGTTTTTTTTAAATATTGTTGTGAGCCGCCCCGAGTCTGCGGAGAGGGGCAGCATATAAATCCAATAAATCTAATCTAATCTAATCTTTATTTATAAATTGATTTGATGACTGGGCAAACAACAAACACAAGATCAGGAACCAGAGGTGAGTTTCAGCAGGGTCTGTCCAGTTCTGGAGAATTGGTAATCGGATTTTTGAGTAGTTCGGAGAACCGGTGAATACAAGTTCTGATTGCCTCCCCATCTACTCTCTGCCTTCCAAGTCCCAGGTGATCAGGAGAGAATGAAGATTTTTACAGTATCCTTTCCCTGCCATGCCCACAGAGCCATGCCCACCAAGCCATGCCACATCCACCAAGCCATGCCCACAGAACCAGTAGTAAAAGTTTTTGAATCGCAACACTGAACAAGATTCAGAAGAATATTTCCAAACCTGAACAAGCAAAAACCAACAAGATCAATTTTAATTTGTCCATCAATTTCAAGTTATGAAAATTGAAATTCCTTCATTTCAACAGAAAATAGGACTAGTTACAAGATCAGGGAGACCACATTGAGTGATAGTACTACAAACAAGATCTGGATATCTTAGTTGATTATGCCCCCAAAATATGATGCTCTATGATATGAAAATCTTAGCTAGCATAATCACAATTGAGTTTCTACACTATCATCATTCCAGTCTTCTCTGAATTAGTCAGACTATATCTGGAATAATGCATCTGGCTCTGGGTACCACATTTCAGGAAGGACTCTAACATGCTGGAACATGTCCAGAGAGAATCAAGACGTTGAAGCGCCCAGGGGAAAAAAATAACTTAGGGGAAAAAGAAATCTACCGAAATGCATTTTAGTTGTTTTAAGTATTTGAAGAATTGTCATGGAGAAGATAGGAAAGATTTCAGGTTTCTTCAAGAAACAGTGGATTTATTTACTTGTTTGTCTGCTTAAAACATTAATACACCTGCCCATCTTATAACCAAATTTGAATGACTCCCAATCAAAAGTTAATTTAAAGTATCAGTCATTTCCAACTACAGGGGTTACGGCAGACATATTTCATGTTTATTATTTTTAACTCCACACTCACGTATCAGTATATTCACCCAAGTTATACAACTGCACAAAACTTTTAATTAAATATGTTGTTTATTGTCCTATGATTTTTTTTTCTCTCATCCCCAATAGCAAATTCAATCTGGACAAGGCTCAAGGTTGACTCAGCCTTTGATTTTTCTGGGGTTGGTAAAAGAGGACCCTGGTTATTGGTGGTGATGTGCAAAAGGTGGTTAGTCACCCACAGGCTTCTGTAAAACTCTATGGGGCAGGTTGCACATGCAGCTTCAGTTGTCTTGCATGCACATGTGTGTATCTTAGTGTGGTTTTGCTTCTGTGCATATTGCGAGGGGACTTGCACGCATGCACATTCTCTTGCAAGATTTTGCTTCCCGCGCATGCGCAGAAGCAAAAACACACTGGTATGCGCATGCACACACACACACACAAGATACCTTTACTATCAGTGTGGTGTCCTTTACCATTCCGGTAGCAACCCACAGGATTTATGCTTCTATCACCCCCATAGCAACCCATAGTAGTGGGTTGCTATGGGGTTGATAGAAGCATAAATTCTACTTATGTCAGACTATTTTTCTTTTTACTGTACTCTTTTTATTGTAAAGAAAAGATAATTTGATGTTGATTTGATTTACATTACAAAGATTGTTAGTGCATATCAGGAACAATGTCTGATGGTAAGGAGTGTTGAATAGAGTAACAGACTGCCTTGGGAGGGGTGATTTCCCACCTCCCTTCCACTGGAGGTGCTTCAAGAAAGACTTGATGGTCATCTGTCAGGGATTCTATAATAGTGTATTTCAACACTGGGCCCAAACCAAAGATGATTTTTCCAGTATTTACAATTGCATATTGTATGAAATAATTGCTATGTTTGATGGCTAGCGGGGCAGTAACTGAGGCTTGACTTGTAGCTGGTTTCAGTAATTTTATTAACACAAGAGAACAGTTCACAAATTAATATCTGAGATAAACCTGTTCCTGGCAGCTTTTTAAATGGGCGGCTGTCCAATGGCGCAACCAATCACCATTGACCAACAATTCTGGTCTTAGAGTGGCCTATAGAGAGATACCGGAACATTATACCCCTTTCAACCAAGTTGGTGTACGTGTAATCCTGCAAATACAGGGACACCGGAACTTTACAATAATGGTGGATAAAATCTGCTGTTGTGAATTTCGGACAACTTCTGAATGCTTGAGGAAGATTCCACAGGAGGCTTGTTCTTCTTGTTAGAATGACAAAAGCAGCTTTATGGCATCACAAGCTCCACTCCTTTCAACCATGCCTGTACAGTCATTTCATAACAGACATGCAAAAAGGGGGGGCTTGTGCTACAATGTGATCTTGATCATTCTGCCTCTCTTGTCCCCCCACCACAGAAGCTACTGGGAAAAGAATCCTAGCAGAAAATCTAAATCAGCGAGAAGAGTCATTCTGAAAGACCATTAGTTTAGTTCTGTTTTGGAAAAATGGGATATAGACATGTTTTGTTATTGCACAGTTCATTCAATAACCTAAGTCTTGTTCAGAATGTTATATTCCTCTTGTGTCAAGGTGTCTAAGTTGATCATGTACCTATCTATGGTTTTGAATTAGAGCTAGGATATTGTTGTTGTTGTTGTTGTTGTTGTTATTATTATTATTATTATTATTACTATTATTATCTCATCATCATCTCGTTTATTCATTAAACATGAAACTCAGTCAACTGAACATCTGTCAAAAATACCATTGACTGGTGCTAATGGTTGATATGGTTGCTGACAGCATCCTAGGTATCTTAAAATATATGTTGATCCAAGCAGTGCAGTTTTTTGCAGTTCCACTTGTGTTATTGCAGGAAGGTGCAATTTCTGGATGCATTTTGTGAAATTCTTGGACATGGTACCAAGTGCCCCAATGACAATGGGTATTACTGTTACATGTTTCCTCCATAGTCGTGTAGTTTCAATGGCCAGGTCGCAATATTTCATAATTTTTCCCAGTTCTTTTTCTTCGACTCTGACATCTCCTGGTATAACTATATCAATAAACTGTACTCTTTGGATATCGACAACCATTATATCTCCTGTGTTGTGTTCTAAATTACAATCTGTCTGTATTCAAAAGTCCCACAAAATCTTCACTATCTCATTTTCAGTAACTTTTCCCACTTTGTGCTCCCAAAACCTTTCGGATACAGGTATGTCATATTTTTTACATAATGACCAGTGGACTAATTTAACAAGTTGTCTAGCTTTTAATCAATCTGTGTGATTTTGCTGCACTCACAATGCTGCACAATTATTACTGTAGTTGTTATTATTTGAGGGTCTATGAGGAAGAGAAGTCACAGCTCTGAGATCCCCTTGGGTGGAAAAGTTGATAACTGGCTCCAGGGTTAGAGAAAGAATAACACATAAATAAAAATAATATCTAAATAAACATTTGCAAGCTAATCAATAGCAAGAAAACCATCTCCTTGAAGAAGCCAAATAATGGTTGCATTTTTCTCTGGAAGACATTTGGCGCATATACATATATGTGGACAAGAAACATCAATAATGTCTTAAATAGTAGATCCATCTTATAACAAGAACATCAATATTGCATTTGTATTGAATAACCTTTTATATGAAGCAATTTTCTATATCATAACCATAAAATAAATCTTTCATCATATATAATATTCACATCATGCATAGTCTGCTGTAATGTCAGTATTAAAAGATTATTCTGGCTTGCTTATGGAATTAAAAAAAATTAAAGTGGCATCTCTCTTTCTTAGCCCATCGCTATTCTTTCTTTTTTGGAGTTTTCCCTAAAATCTGGTATAACAAATCACAAGGAAGATCTACAGTATCTTCACTTTCCTTACAGTTTTGCATCCTACATGTCAAAAAGCAGAATTTTAAATATTATTGAAGTACATATGCATCCTAACAAGATAGCCAAAGTGTAGTTTTCCCATTCAAACGTAAACATATAAACAATAGTGAGTCTAATAGCTGTCATTTCTGACCCAATTCTCTAACAAAATTCCTTTTTTATGATTGCGTAACACTATAGAAATATTTTCCCTGTCCCAACTCAGGAAATATATCAATGGGCAGGACCAGAGGACAAAGTATTGCTGAGACACACAAACTATTCATCTCCTTTCCAATTTTCTCTATGGTGAGAAAGAAAATGGAAGAAGCGGATGATATTTTGACCAATGCTGAACATGGAAAAGTCACAGTCTGAATTAAACCCACAGGTTAGAGGTTTCTCATCTCTGCTATCCATGCCTAGAATACCTGTATTTAAAAATTACCCTTCCTTTTGAAGTTAACATAAGCGCCTTACTGGTAAACTATATAAAAGAATTCAGCCTCAGTCTTGATGTCTATCTGTACAGAAATCCCTTCTCAATTAATGCAAATATGTAGTAGACCTAGCTTTAACCCATAAAATCAGTGAAGCAAGATTACAATTAATAACTACACACCAACAGCTGCATATTAACAACCAGAAATTGTTGTCTCTGATCAAAATTGCCTGGAGCTGATGCCTAAACACACTGAGGAAACTAATCAGTTTGGTCTCTTGGAGAAAAAAAAAAAAGATTGTAGTTAGGCATTTCCTTCATTTATGAAAACTTGAGAAAGCCTTTTCATGGATCGCCACACATTGCATATTACAAAAAAAGAGTGACACAGATCCAAATTCTTCTTGAGTCAAGTATTCATGCAAGCCACTTTCAACAGACCAGATTTTAATATGCCAAATTCTACCTACACATCTTTCTGTACTGATCTCAGTGAAATAACATCTGCCCTACTTATCCAAGGAGCGTCACTGATAAATGGCTGATACACCAAGGTATGTAATCTATGTGTTTTGTGTTGAAGTCGAAACATTTTGCTAACCACAGAAGAGTTAAGAGCCATGGTGGCGCAGTGGTTAGATTGCAGTACTTCTGCTGATCACCAGCTGCAAGCAATTTGCCAGATTGAATCTCACCAGGCTCAAGGTTGACTCAGCCTTCCATCCTTCCGAGGTGGGTAAAATGAGGACCCAGATGGTGGAGGCAATATGCTGACTCTCTGTAAACCACTTAGAGAGGTCTGTACAGCACTGTGAAGCAGTATATAACTCTAAATTATTATAATGCTATTGCTATTGCATAGATGAAGAGGCCCAACACAGAAGCAGGACTTGCAAGGTATTATTTTGGTGGGGAATCTATCTTCTCAAGAAGCAAAGATTGTTGCCCAGATTTTTTTTTTAAAAAAAAAGATGATGGCTTGGGAAATAATTCTGATATCACTAGATAAAAGTGATCAAATAACTTTGGATGAAAAAAGTCTTTGAAATTCCCCTGCCCATCAGACATGATTAGTTGGAAGGATAAATTTGTTGGATGATTATAAAGCAGCTTCTCCTGAAGCCATGTAATTGTTTTGGTGGCTTGGCTGGATCCTGATTGTAGTATGGATGTCTTCTGTCGCTCAGAGTTCATTCTTCTGGAAGTCTGTCATTCAGAGTCCATTAGAATTACACCAGAAAGAAGACAACTTGAGATATGAAATGACACTTTACTTTTGATCCCAAAATTTCCTCCTAGTTTCCAACTAAAGTAATTTTACCTCTTCTCTAGGCAGCTGTTAGAACAATTCATAAGGATATCTTTTCCTAGATTTCTCAACAAATAAGGATGTGCTTCCTGATTGCTTCAGAATGGAGTGATATTCCCCACATATGCGTCTTGTGTTGGCATTTTTAGGGAAGATGGCAGAAATAATGATATTTTTGCTATCTCACTTAACTTTTCTCCCTTCTGGCACAAAAAATACAATTTATTCAAGGTTACATTAACTCCTCACCAGACTAGTCAAAAAGGAAATGCATTTTCTACTTCCTCTTAAGCAAATAACAGTGAAACCAGAATTCACATCCAAAACTGCATAGTGTCCATCTTGACTTGTATCTTTTGCAATGTTTGGAAACAAAGTTTACATGTGGATAAGTCTCTCACATTTTCAGAATTAAATTGGTACTTTAAAAGAAAATAGACATTTGTTTGGTACCCAGTTTGGTTGAGAATGTTCTTTACATCTCCATTATGATGACTGTCTCAAATATGCTCCTAAAGTGACTTTATGATAGAAAATGTCTCTCAATATTATCATATTCCTACTTGGTCTTGAAGCTAATTACATATTGCTAATAATAGAAATAGCATTTGATACTATGATTCAGCACATTTTGTTGCATAGATCAATGGTTCCAAGCACAGACAATTTTCTTGGCACAAAACACAAAATATGGCATCTGTAATTGTGCGGCAACCTTTGTGTAATCAATGCTGCTTTTATTTAAAATTTGTAATCTGTTTTTAAAGGATCCTTTCAACACAATGGCCATATTTTCATTTCATTAGTCTTTCTATTTTTACACCAGCTGAATGATATGTATGTGTGTGATTTTTAAACTGTTTTTACATTTTTTATGATGTTTTAAAATGTATTTTCTATATCCTGTTGTAAGCCACCCAGAGTTTTTGAAAGTTGTGTGGCATAGAAATTAAATTAAATTAAATTAAATTGAATTGAATTGAATTGAATTAAATTAAATTAAAAACTTCTTATGTACATCAACTTGGTTAAAGTGGGAAACAAGAGGTTTCCTGATTCAATCCTGAAAATCTCTTTTTAGATTCCTTATTAACTAAATTTCCAGAAGAACATAACGTACAGGGGGAAAAATAGATGTCAAAGTTTAGGCATTCCCAGCTTTAGACACAGAAATAACAACAAAAGCATCAAATAAGCATTTACTCCAAAAGACACTGGAGAAATAACCTTGAACATTTTGAAGACATTTGTATGATAGCAAGGTGAGATTATAATTTGTGTGCATCTTTCTACCAAGGCCCATATCAAACAACCAATCTAAAACAATTTGAACTCCAGGATGTCAAAGACAACAGGGAAACACATTTTTTTCTGAATTATTTTCAAACTGCTATGCAGCCCTTTATTTCAGTATGCAGTCCAAACGTAAAATTTTTATTACACCAAAAAAGAGATAAAGGGATTTAAAAAAAAAAAAACCTTAACAAAACTCTTGAATTTATACAATTTTCTCCTAATCAATAGTCCCTATCCAGCAGGTTTAAAGTGACAAGAGAAGCCAAGTGCTTCATGCCTGCAAGCCCAGGGAAAGGGGAACAAAAGGTCATATTTGGATTGTTAGTTTTGTGTTGGTGGTTGGGTCCCATTTCTACAATAAAGTATTGGTAATGATGCTTAAAAGGATAACTCTTAATTCCTTTATAGCAATAGCACTTAGTCTTATATACCACTTCATGGTACTTCACAGCCCTCTCTAAGCGGTTTACAGAGTCAGCATATTGCCCCAACATCTGTATTCCCATTTTACCATAACTCAGAAAGGTGGAAGTCATCCTTCAGCCAGTGAGTCATCCTTCAGCTTGTGAGAATCAAACTGCCAAACTGCAGCCAGCAGTCAGCAGAAGTAGCCTGCAATACTGTATTCTAACCACTGCACCATTGTGGCTTATATGTCTCTATCATCAGCTGCTCAAGACACTGGAAGCTCACTTGCATGGCCTGAGTTTGTATCTTAAATCAGACTCTGCAAGATAGCTGAATGACCTGAACTTTAAAAACTACAAGGTATTGTTAACTTGTCTGAACAATGCCCATACCACTGTAAAGGATGGAATGCAATCACTTCCAGTTCATGGCATAGAAAAAAGCACAAACATATAATCTTCAACAGAGAAGCAGGCTATTCCAAATGCTTTTTAAAAATCTCATAGACAGTTGTTCAGTATTAAACATGTGGGGATTTTCTTCAAAAGAAGAAACTTTTATTTGGTTTTGTGTTAATCTAAATCATTTCAGAGAAATGTTCAAGTTTCCTTCCATGGACCATGGACATCCATGGACTAGATGGACCATGAGGTCTTTTTCTGCAGTCAATCTTCTATGTTTCTATTTTTCTATCTCACTATTGTCTTAAGTTCCTGCTGTATACTGAGTAAGGATCAAGTACATGGCCTATAGTATCATCATGGTAATTAAAGTCTATTAATTGGAGGAGATTTTTCCCTTCAACATATTTCTGGATAAATAGATAGCGATTATATTTTGATGTATGTCAAGCCGGTGCAGAAGTTGGTGATAAATTAACAGCGTGTCACACTATCTTTAGAAGGCCCAATGTTTATGGGAACTTGGGAGAGGTGATTTTCATGAGGGAACTAATGCAGCCATAAAAAGTTCTTTCAAGTGGTTCAAGGACATCCTATCCCCACCCACCTGGGCAGAAGCGGAGAAGGACTCGCTATACTGGCACAATCTGAGTGGGCAACGCGACAAGTTGATGGGTGGGGATTCAGATTCAGGTTTCCCAGTGTAGGTGCCAGGATGGTTCCAGAAATAAATTGGAACTTTGAGGAGTACTTTGACTCGAACTCCGATTTATTTCGGATGTTACCTGGAACCTTGACATTTAATCTACAACATAGTTGTAGAAAGGCTATCTAACAGAGTTTACCCATAACTCTCTTTGAGAGATGCGACTTTTATTTAAACCTAAGTTTCACCACTGAAAAAAAATCTTCACACACTTTCACTCAGACAATCTGTGACTTAGAAATCAGAAGTGTTTTGAAGAAAGCCTTACATCAGAAAACGTGTTGTTCTATCTCCGAGGGTCTTTCTGTATCCAAGGATGCAATATATATACGGGGTCATTCAAAATACCATGCCTTGAAGGGATTTCTCTTGCACTAAGCTGGGTGTTTGGACAAAGCTTTGAGTACAAATATGCCATCCAGATGACAGCTTCAATGCTTGTTAAATATGTGTCCATTTAGCCTGAAAGATAACTTTTATTTGCACTGAGGCCATGAATAATTATTGTGCCAGTTTTCTCCAGATTGTACTTACTGATAGGTTATTCAAACACACTTCAATATGCAGTTATTTTTGACAGAGCCACCAACTTTGTGTTACTGATGGGTGGATGGGTTATTTGTTTATTTTGGTTTTGGTTTGCTTTTTTTTTTGAGAAGTACAATACATACTCCTCTGATAATTTGGTTCACTGAGATAACAACTATTATCTGTCCAATAATAATAATGGCCTTGTCATTCATATGTTTTTACTTGGGACTGCTGCTTATGCATTTTCCCTCTGTTTGTCTTCTGGAGTTGATTGAATATAGTCATCATAGGTCTCACTTCAGGTTAACAATTTTAAAAATAAACAAGGCTTGCTTCATGATGTTATGAAACATGAATTCCAAACTTTGCATGTCATTCCACTGAATTATGAGAAATAGCAGGAGAACAGTTATATTGGATATTTCACTCATTACAGTTATCCAAAGTTTCTATTCAGTGATAGTATGAACCCAGGTAGGGAAACACAAATCTGTCCAAGACAGCTATGCAAATAATCCAGATTAGGGTACGCAGACTAGCTACTCTAGAAAAATGGAGATTATCAAATGCAGAGCTGAAGAAACTTCTTGGATGAGAAGTGAAACATTTTCAAAGAAAAACCAGAAAGTCAAGTTGCCTCTTAAAAAAAAGCACCTTTGGGATGAACATGACCTGGATGACTGAGAATCTCCATAGACATTTAGTGATTAGTTACTGTATATAAACAAGAGAGCAAACCTCAATCACTTCTAGGGCTGAAGATATTACCTAGCTGGCAAAGAAATATCTGCAAGAAAACTACTAAGATCAGACAGTACAAAGAACACCACAATTAAACCCTGAGCTGTTCTCACCTATTGTTAAGATCTACATATGGCTCCCCAATATTGAGTTTAAAGTTAATACCCCCAAAGTTGGTGTGGCTCAAATTTTCAAGATTATTTGTTCTCTTTTATTGCAATGAAGAGTTGATGAGCAAAATGGCAAAACTATTTTCAGGAGTTTCAGGGAACACATTAACCCTTGAAATATACAAGTCCCCCTTTCTGCCCCCCCCCCCTCTCCATCCCCCTCCCTTCTCTCACTTTCCTGTTAAACTTATGCTGGCTAAATGTTTTTCTTTATGTTATAAGAGCAGGGGTGGGCTGCTGGAGTTCCACAGGGGTCCAGGAGAACCTCTAGCTAAGATTCTGTGCAGTTCGGAGGACCCCCAAATCCCACTTCTGGCTGGTCCTGCCCACCCTGCCCCTCTCAGGAATCCCGAAATGGCCCATTTTGGATGCAGATAAGTGCAGGTCGCAAGCAAACGCTCAGGGAGGATGAAAAATGGGCCTACCAGAAGTTCAAGAATGCTGGAAATGGCTCATTTTTGAACTACAGAGCCTGGTTTTTGCCTTTCTGGAGGTTCGAGGAAAGCCTCCGGAAGACAGGGAGGGTAGAAAGCTCCCCTCCATCATGGTGCAAGAGGACAACTAGGCAGTGAAGGGCTACCAAAATTTTTACTACCACACTGTGGGTGTAACTTATGCAGGATGCCCTGAATTTTCAATGCAAATTGAGTGCTCTGGGGTAGAGCTCCATTTTCGCTTCCCCAATGCGTTCCCCCCCAATCCGGGCAGTAGCCCACCCCTGCAACTAGGCCACACCCATCATGGCCACACCCACCCAGCAACCAGGTAGAGAATCCCTTCCTAAAATTTTTTAAGCCCACTCGTGTATAAGAGGACTACAGTAATGTATATCTAGTTTAACTCTTCAAACTTTTCATGTTTGGATTATTGCAATGAACCCTTATCTCCATCTCACTTGAACTCTCTTTCAGAAAAATATTAATATTTCAGTGTTAACATTTCTTACACATTAAACTGTATAATAGGCCCAGTTGTTAACAAATGATTTATAAGGCCAAACCTTTAGGTTTTTTTAATCCTCTAAAAATAACATCTCTTGCAAAAAAAAAAAAGGGGAAAAGGAATAACAAATAAGTATGCCAATATTTTACAAGGAGGAAATATCTGAGATATTGGGAACTTTGAATAGGTTTTTATCTATTTTTCACCTATGATGCCATCAACTCAGTCAGGGGAAAAATGTCCATTAAACTAGCTCAGCATCATTATGTGTATTTGGTTTGGCTGCATCCCAAGTTGAACTGAAATAGTTTGTAAGATTTTCTGGCTTCCAGGGGTGAAGAAAACTTTCCTTTCAAGTAATCAGAACTGATTCTGAATTGTCTCAATGCATTAGGAGTGTTTTGATGCTTCGATGGGCTAAAAGCAGGAAGACAGTATGTCTGCAGAGAAATTACTATGTGCCTTTTGCTTTCTGATATATGGAAAATATTGAAGGAGGATAAGTTTACGTATAATTGAAAAGCAATGATTTACCGGGAACCTCAGAGCTTTCTGTAGTGTGTGTCATTAATTTATTATTGTAATTTTGGAGACATGGTAATTTCCCAGAAATATCCATCTTTATTTGAAGTCAGGTTTGGATTGGTTTGCAATTCCTTTTTCTTCTTTACATCTCATAATTCACCCTATGGAAATGTTTGGTCATGAACTGAAAATTGTCTTCATGAATCTCCAAACTCAGCTAGATGAGGATCCTTTCTTTATAAAATCCTCTCAGTTCATGGTCTAGTTTCCAAGACCTTTGGAAATTTCTTCCTTTCACATGCAAAAGTTATTTCAACAAAATATAGGTAGCATTTCCTTGAATGCCTATGTAAATGCTAGGAAGCTTAAAGAAATTAATTATCTATAGTATCACAGGAGTAGTCCTGTAACTCCAAAATCAAATTTCATGGCATTAAACAGTAGGTCTTAATTAAAAACACTGAGTCTTAAGAACTCATTCCCAAATCTCAACCCCCACCCCTTTGTAATCTGGAAAGTTATTTTAAGTCCATTATATATGTTGTTCAGTAAAATGTATTCACCAGACAATAAAATACAGTGGTACTTCTACTTACGAACTTAATTTGTTCCGTGACCAGGTTCTTAAGTAGAAAGGTTTGTAAGAAGAAGCATTTTTTCCCATAGGAATCAATGTAAAAGCAAATAATGCATGCGATTGGGAAAACCACAAGAAGGATGGAGGCCCTGTTTCCTCCCAGGAGATTCCTAGAGAGGCTCCACGGAGACTTCTCCCTGCCTTTTCCAGTTACAGTTTCCGAGGCTCGGATTTGTAAATGAAAAATGGTTCTTGGGAAGAGGCAAAAAAATCTTGAACACCCAGTTCTTATCTAGAAAAGTTCGTAAGTAGAGACATTTTTAAGTAGACTGTACACTGCTCAAAAAAGAAGAAGGGAACACTTCAAAAACAGAATATAACTTCAAGTAAATCAAACTTCTGTGAAATCACACTGTCCAATTATGAAGCAACACTGATTGGCAATCAATTTCACATGCTGTTGTGAAAATGGAATAGTTGTGCAAATGAAATATTCATTGAAAATATTTCATTCACTCTGATCTAGGATGTGTTATTTGAGTGTTCCCTTTATTTATTTATTTTGAGCAGTATATATTAGCAGCACCTTAATACAGCAAAGAACTGAAGAAGCTTATTGAATGAGAAATGAAAAGTCTTCAAGGAAAAACAAAGAAAGTCAAATTGCCTCTTGAAAAAAACATCTTTGGTGCAAAGTTTCCTCTTTCATGTCCCTAAAGGGGTATATGTATTAGTCTGAAGTGTGATATGCTTTGTTTCTACAGATTTCTATAGGCATTATTTCTTACACTGTAAATGTAGTTTAATTTGGTCAAAAAATTTTAAAAACCAAAATATAAAGGGACATGGCATAAAAAATGTAGTACTTTTTAATATGAATGTTGCTTAATCAATTCCTTTAACAAATTCAACACCGTCTACAAATATTTTAATCTCAGGTTTATTAAATTGTTTCAAATCCCAAAGTACTTTCAAATGACTGTAGAGGTAGGCAAGCTATAAATCATTCTGAGAGAAATCTAGAACACACTGAAACCTTTTATTAAATAGCGCTGGTTGTGCCTATCAATACTTCCTGTCCAAAGTGCAGATGGATAACTGCTAATTAGTTGGATAAATTGTCCGCCTGGTAATTGGTATAACTGAAGAGAGAACTTCAACTAGGGGAACTTCTTAGCCAATTCATATTTACCTGAAACGGTGTATTGTAAAAACTTAAAATGGCAATATTAAAACATATAGGCTGAAGCCTTTGTAGAAACAATTATATCTTTATATGATCTATTATTTCATAAGGGGCAGCCCGGTACTCAGGGTTTAAGATGCCATGATTTATTTATTTATTTATTTATTCATTCATTCATTCATTCATTCATTCATTCATTCATTCATTCAGTTAGTTAGTTAGACAAACATGTACAAGAAAAAAGATATGTATAAACATGGACGTGAACACAGGAAATGGGTTTGAATAAATAAGGACAGTAGGACAGGGACAGTAGATATGCTTGTGCGCTTATGCATACCCCTTACAGACCTTTTAGGAATGGAGTGAAGTCAACGGTAGACAGTTTAAGGTTAAAGTTTTGGGGGTTTGAGGATGTAACAACAGCATCAGGATAGAAAGCTGACAGCCAGGTTTCAGACCTGAATACCATGTGGCTGGATCAGCTCCTGCCCTTGCCCCAGCTCCTGTCAACCTAACAGTTCAAATAGATGCACATGTGAACAGATGAATTGGTACCACTTTAGTGGGAAGGTAAGAGCACTCCATGATGTCATACTGGCCCCACAACTGAGGAAATGTCTTTGGACAGCGATGACTCAGTGGCCTTGAAATAGAGATGAGAACCACCCTCCATAGTCAGCAATGACTAGCAGAATAAAATCTGCAAGGACTCCTTTACCTTTTACCTTTTACCTTATCCTTTTTTAAAAGCTGTACTTGCATCTCAAACCATTTTTAAGTGAGTTCCTATATTTAAATTATTGTCCAAAAAAATTATGTTAATTTCTTCTTCACTATTGCTTCTTTCTGTAACAATGCATTTAACCTTCATCTAAAAATACAATAGCTTTTTCCCTTTATAAACCAAACTCACAGGGTTGAAATCAGAAAAAATCTTTGGTAAAATTTCTTCTTTAGCAATCTTAGCAACCAAGATATCCAAATCAAATCTATATTTGAAAAAAAGATCTGCCTTTCTGAACAAGACATACCATATTTTTGGAGTATAAGAATACCTTTTTACCCCTCCCCTCCAAAGAGGGTAGAAACCTGGGTGTATCTTATAAACTGAATGTAGCCCCACCCAACCACCCCCAAAGAATAATAATAAGCAGAGCCTAATCCTTAGCACCAGCCACTAATTATCTGCCTCCCGACACTCAGCTGATTGATTGAAATTGCCAGCAAGCCTACTTGCTAAAATGAAAGTGAAACTAAAACTGCACTGAAGCAAATTGCTGCAGGGAGAGGCAAAGGCTGAAACTGGCTGTTTGTCTTTTGCTGCAAGGAGATAAGTCTATAGAATGTTCAAATTACAGTATTTGACTTATCTTTTAAAGACTGATATATATTGCTATAGACAAGTTAACAAAATGAAGAAGCTTTATAAAATAAATTCTTCATCTGAAGAGCCCCAGTGCTATTTGTATCTTCTTTTAAATTTCAGAGAATATGTCTAGAAAGTCACATCAATTTTAAAGATCTGTAAAAGTATAATTTAAAATATCATGTATTAAGTATTGGTATCATAGTAAAACAATATAGTAAAAAAAGTGCAAAGAAATGGCTCTTATGAATGAAATAAAAAGAATTAAAGAAATCTGTAATATCCTTCATCAAATTAACTTTTTACAACAGTTATTCACATTAACAGTTAAAGAGATTGAAAGAAAATTGAACAAACAACAAAAAAGAATAATTTCCAAACAAATGAGGAAAATTGTTAGTATATAAATTTTAAAAAGAAAATGATATTGGAATTTCAAGAGGAACACACAGTACTAAAGATAATAAGGCAATACAAAAAGCATTTCATCAATATTATCTGTATAAAGGACATGATATTCCCTTGGATAAAACACATATTTTTAAAAACTATAGTGAAATAAATATTATGAATTTTAACAATTGAAACTTTCTAGAACTATTAAAAAAGTTTAAACCAGGAAAAGTTCCTGGAACAAATGGATTACTAGGTTCTTACTATAAATGCTTTGAGAATGAACATTTACAGTCTTTGAAAAATATACTGAATTTGATTTTACAGAAAAGACAGGTCTGTTATATTTAGAAAGTTACAAATATAACGTTAATACTTATATGCTAGGATTTAACAAGAAATTACAAAGTAATACCGCTACTTAATAATAATTACAATTTGTTTAGAATGATCTTAGTGAATAATTGTATCAGGGTTTTTTTTCATGAAGATCAATATGGAGTTTTATTTAAAAGACAGTTAAAATTTTATTTTAGAACTATAGTGGATATTGAAGAATATTTTGAACAGTATAATGAAAAACAAATTTCACCGATTCTTTAAGACTTTAAGTAAAAAAAAGCTTTTGACAATTTGAGTTGGACTTTGGATGGAACTTTATAAACTGAAATTGGTACATACTTCACAAAAGACATAAATAAATTGGTTAAACAAACAAATAAACAAATAATGGCTTTTAGGGATTAACTACTGCTGTTTATGGAAGATCCTTTAAAGAAAATTGAAATTTTAATGAAAAAAATTAAAAGAAGTTGCTGAATTAGCAAGTTTTAAGATAAACAAACAGAAGGCATGGGTATTGACTAAAACTATGAAGATACAAAAAGAATCAAATTTGATTAATTTGATGGATAATAGAGGGAATTTCTATGATTAAAATTAATATTTTACCTAGAATGTTATTTTTATTTCAGATAATATCCATTTTGAACTGAGGTACCAATTAAACAATGGCACAATGATAGGTCTAAATTTGTGTGTTGGAAGGGGGGGAAGCCAGAATTAAATATAAGATGAAACAAATGTAACAAAAAGATTTGCAATGATGCTTTCCAAATTGTTGTTTCATTTTTATGAAAAGAAGGAACATTGCTTCTTTTATCCAAACTACAGTAAAGAAAAAAAAAACATTGGGAGTTAGAAGGACAAGACCTGAAATTCAATGGCATGGATATTTATGGTATGACAAAACTAAAATTAATGTAGATTTTAAAAACTATTTGTTTGATGTGCCATATTGAAAGCATAGAGCAGATACGAAACCTGTGTCTGAAAATACCTTTCTGGCTGTCATCAAAGGAAGCATTTTATAAAAGACAAATTGTTACCAAACATAAATGGTTAACTTATTCTGGTATACTAGAATTTTGTGGAGAATGCACAGTTGGGGAAAAAAATGTCTTTGAATGGATGGTGAAGATGATGGACCTTGCAGAGAGGACGAAATTGATAGCTACAATTAGATTTAAAATATTGTCTAATATTGACTGGAAACAACTGGACTTTTTCCATGATATGAAAAAAAAGAAGAAATTATTATGTGTTCTGCCAGCATGTGCCAACCATCCTTAATTACAGGCTAATTAGTCCAAACAGACACACACACACAAGATAGAAGGCAAATAAATATTCTTTATCAACAAAAGAGAAGAAAAAACTCCCTTTTAAACTTCAAAGGGATTTCTTGTAGCAACAAGGCACAGCTGAAATACAATACAAGAATGAAGTCCAATTATTAACTCAGTAACTGTGAAATTGGGTCACAGATACTGTTGTCCAAACAGTGATAAACACTCACAATGAAGTATAATCCAAAGTCCAGTAATCCAAACAAAGTCTTGAATACAATCAGGAAACAACAATGCACCTTGACGAACGACGATCAGATAATCTTCCACAATGGCCAAACCAGCACGCTGCTATTTTTATCAGCAGCTCTAATTACTGGAGCCCCACCCAAACACAGGTGGCCTCTCTTATCTCCTGTAATATTTCTTAAGTTGTTCTCTCCTATGCATAACTCTACTCATTTGTGGGTCTGTCATACATTCCTCCTCTGAATCCAAAGAAGATAAGGAAGATAAGGAAAATTGATCTCCTCCTGGGCTGTCTCCCCCCCCCCACTTCCTTCGTCAGAGGATACTTCGCTGGCAGACTCTGTGGGGAGCAAAACAGGCCTGTGGCATGTGGATGTTTTCCCCACCTCCACCTCCACATTCCTTGGGGCAGGAGGCTGATGATGGTGAATGTGATTTCACTGAAACATCGCATAGACATGCAAAATATTACACAGGGCAAAACCCGAACTCAGAACAATCTACATATATATATATATATATATACACACACACACACACACACACACACACACACACACACACACTGTATTAGAATGGGAAAATGCTAAAGCATTACTACAACCATAGAATAAGAGGTCAATTTATATTTATATTGATAACTATTGTGAAAGAACATCAGAAATAATTTATTTGGCTCCCCCCCCTTTTCCCCCTTCCCCCCTTTTTGTTTAGCTTTGTTATTTTCTTGTTTCTCCGCCACCCTGTTGTAAATATTAGTTCTTTTTTTAAAAAGTTAGTAATGTTTTAGTTTTGTTTTTAAAAAGACCAGAACATTCTTTTTTTCTCTAGGTATACCCATTTGTCCCAGAGTTCAATATAACACTCAACTTTCAAATAACGGTGCTTCATTTCACATTTTTCATCTAGCAGTGTCAATTTTCTTTAAAATGAAGACGCTGGAGAACAGCGTGTGATAGAGTAACAAGAGGACATCAAACTTCAGTGAAAGTAATGCATACCCAATTCGTAAGATATGCTTAGCTGGTCAGAGCAAACACTGTTGTGTTGTGTTTTTGCATTGTTTTTATTTATTATCTATTTATTTATTATAAATAAATTTATTTGTTTGTTTGACACAGTAGTGTCAATAGAGCCCATTTTAAGCTTCTACAAGTTTAATGTATGAACTGTATGAAAGGAAGTTCTCATAATGCCTAATACCAAAGCACAGTTGTGTAACACAGAGAATGGCATTAGAAACAAGTTTCATTGTTACAGGAGTAGGAGAAGGTAGTGCTACAGGAGTAAGAGTTCTCCACAAAAGTAAGCTATGTTTTTTTTAAAGATTTTTTTAAAAAAACACGAAGTACATTTCCCTCTCAATTTAATAATAAACCATGACAAAGAAAGCATTAGTTCTGTTTCTCTTAAAGTCCAGACTTCTTGTTATTTAAGAGAAAAGTTAATATTGAATTCAAAGATTCAATAACAGTTTGAAAGTATTTAAAAAATACAATAATATTGGTAAAACAGAACCTTGGTATTTTCTCCCATTCTCTTTCCATCACTTTGTGGGTGGTCTAAAGCAGTGATCCCCAACCTCTGCAATTTGGTGGCCCGGCGTTGGGCAGGGGAACCACCCTTGCAAGTGGTGGGCTGGTGAATATCGGCACGCATGTGCACTTTGATATGCGTAAGCAGCAGGCCAGTGTGCAAACGTGCTCAGCTCGACTTGAGCAAGTTGAGCTGTGCACTCAGGTGCATCTGTACCAGCTCACCTCTCGCACAAGTTGAGCTACATGTATGCAGGCCTGCCGCTCTTGGGGCCTGAGTTCCAAATTGACCATGGCACCTTAGTGCACTGCCACCTGGAGGTTGGAGACCAGTGAAAGGCTACTAAAAGTTTGACTACCACACTGTGGGCGTGGCTTATGGAGGACGCCCTGCATTTTCTTATAAAAATCTTTCAGTGCAAATTGGGTGCTCTGGGGTGGAGCTCCATTTTCGCTACCCCACTGCGTTCTCCCCCATCCAGGCAGCAGCCCACCCCTATTGGAGCCCCTAGGTTTAAAGAGAAATAGTACTCATATTGACTGGACTACATAGTCACTGCCTTCTGCAACACCTATTTAGAACAAAAAAAAAATGGAAAGAAGAAGGCAGTCTGCTATTATAGAACCATTCTCTTTAATATCATCTTTAATTGTTATCAGCTAAGCAGAATCTTAGGAATCTACCAGATTCCAACCTGCAGATTATGGTAACACCACAATACCCTGACAATCCAAATCTTTCTGTTTGATCTCTTCTCCTCTCCAGCACAATGTGTTAGTAGTGTTATGTTGTTCCTTCATATACTAGAATAATTCAATACTGTCTACTTAATCCAGGGGTTGGCAACCTTAATCACTCAAAGAGCCATAAAAGTCCTAACAGGAAACCCCCCATTCAATTCTGGAGCTGACCGGAAGTCTGGTTTCCCCACCATAGAGTCTCCTCCTAGCACGACATACTTTTTCTCTACGTATCCTATCCGAAAGCCCAATATTTTCCCACTCCATTAACATATTTTCCTAAGTTCTTTTCATGCCCATCCCATCCCATCACAGATTTCCAGTTAAGATAGGAAAACAGAGAGTTTCACTCTTTATTCAGGAAATAAGAAGATTCTATGTATATTTAAATAATTTCAAATGGCCATCATAGGAGACCTTTACATTTAGATATTTTACACCTGTTGATCCACTTTGAACTCTCCTGAAAATAATAACAAATACCACTAGGACTGTGTGGATTATTTTTATGTATTGTCACTTTCAACTTACTCTTCAAGAACCAGCACCACACTGCACAATCAAGGCAGCATTCCCTCCCTCCCCTTTCCTTCTCTCTCTTGTCCCCCTTCTCCTTTTCCAATCTGAGACCATTTCTGATCTGGGTCGCATTGAGTGAATACTGTCCAAATGGGATTGCTTCCTTGATTTATTTATTTGATTAATGTATGGATATGATTGGAGCATCTTCCCGCAAGGTTCTGCATTTCACATTACTTTTAATTTGCAAAATCTCCAAGAGGATTTATTCTTCTTACTGGAAAAAAAGTAATTTACTTCAAGGAGGGATGCCAGCAAAGCCAGAAGGGGGGGGGGGGGAACCAGTCAGTGCCTACAATAACTGTACCTACAAATCAGAACAACAAAATATGTCTGGAACTGTAACAGATACAGAAGGGATCCCTGTATTATTTTATAGGGGGGGGGGGAGGAAAATATTGGTTGGATGAGTCTATGAGTTTTCTTTATCAAACTTGCAACTTTTTTTAATGAAGAAATAATTTTACCTTCCTGGATTTTCAACTATACCATTGTATCAATTGTATATTATGACTTTATTTATAGAATTGAAGAAATATTTGTCATTGAAAAATATTATAGATACCAATGGAAAGGTACTATTTGCATCCCTTAAAAACTTGACATGGATTTGGTGTTGTAGTCAATATTCAAATTTTTTCCAAGATTAAAGACTGCTTTTATATATTTAATATGTTTACATACAGGTATTTAATATTATTAAAAAGAGAAATGCAAGAGACACAACAGAGAAAAGATACAGATCAGCAATAAGCAATATTGCATACAAATCTAATAAATTAATAATAATAATAATAATAATAATAATAATAATGACAGCACGTTACAATGCTATTATTTTATGCCAAAAAAAAAAATAGGGAGGAAGGATTCTAATTCAATAGTGGGAGATGGCCATTATGTCAATCACACTTTTCTGACACAGAGTTAAACTCAGGTTTCTGCTTCACTGTTCATTCCTTCCCAATATGTTGGTTGTTAAGTCTGGCTGTTTTAACCATTGGGTTTCCTGTTCTGAACCCAGTGACTTGAACAACACTTGATAGGTGTGATGACAGGGTCATGTTATGAAGGTGGAAAAGGCTTTTTTTTTAAAAAAAATCACCTCAAAATGTTTCAAGGCCACCATTGCTGTCCCACTGATAATCCATCTGATCTCATTCTCAAAGCTGAGGATCAGCTCAGAAAATAGGTAATCAAAAAATCTGAACTCTTTTTGGTATCCAAAGAAGAATGGCCCTTGAGGACAGTATGCAAGGGTTGGAGATAAGAGGTGTGTTCATACATGCCTAAGGGATCTCATAGGTTAAGAGCTACTCAAACCTCTCAGAGGTTCTTGACTGCACAATGGCAATCAAGTAGTCAGAGTAACATGTCAGGCACCACAGATCAACTGCTGAACCTTGTTGCCTCCTGAAGTCACCTTAAAATCACAATTTTAAGACTGGATACTCAAGGATAATTTTCAGATGTCTTAGATCAAATTAAGGCATTGCCATTATAGACATGAAAGAAAAATGAAATTGCTGGTCATAATCATAGAAAATTGTCTCTGTATACTGTAACTTTTTGTATCCTTCCAAATGAACACGAGAGAAGATGAAAGTATGAACCAGGTTCTGTCTGCCTACCCCAGATAATGCCAATTTATTTCTTATTACATTAATCTGCACAATGTACTTATTACTATGAGAAAGAAAATGAATGCCATAATGCACTAAAATTATAAGACATTATTTGAAATCAAAGTTTGATCTCTCTTTCAATGACATCAAAATGGATATCTGAACAAAGGAGGTGGAATATCCATGTCCTTTTAATAGCACAAGAAAATATCTATATCTATATCTATATCTATATCTATAATCTATCTATCTATCTCTGTCTGTCTGTCTGTCTCTGTGTCTGCCTCTGTGTCTGTCTGTCTGTCTGTCTGTCTGTCTGTCTGTCTGTCTGTCTGTCTGTCTGTCTGTCTATCTATCTATCTATCTATCTATCTATCTATCTATCTATCTATCTATCTATCTATCTCCTGAACTATTCAATGGTCTTGAGTAGTTATTTTAAAAATTCATGGTAGTATCCATGAAGATTAGTTATGGACCATTACAATGAAATGTGGATAGCACTTATTGAAGTCTCTTCTAGTTCTGCCCCTACTTCTA